>NW_018408896.1:2308111-2414954 GCF_002113885.1 Mizuhopecten yessoensis
CTCCGAGTAGCCGTTTACAAAAATTCATATGTATTTTCTCGACATCTAAAGCATTATGAAATCCCCATATCTCTGCACTGTAGCTCAAAATGCTATTTATATATGTATCAAAAACTGCACATTGTGTTTCAATATTAAAATTATGATTTTTCAATTTGCTACAAATTGCATAATACGCCTTATTTGCTTGTTCTGCAACGTGTTTTTGTGTAACATTAAATTTACCATTATAATTGAAAAGCATTCCTAAGTAATTGAACTGAAGTCAATGTTCACTTAAAGCCCGACAGGACGGACAGGGAGAGGCGGTAATGTCCTTGGTATCACTCTATGTACATGTATAACGTCTACTGTGGTTTGTTGTCGGAAATAAGAACCAAGGTCTAAGGAAACTAAGCTGCAGTTTCGACTTGTGTTTGGAGGATATCTACACAATAACACAGGCGTATTTCTGTTATACCGTTAATGCAACATTAACACACGGAAACAATGTAAGTCGAGATCCCGTGAATGTTTCCACAGTTGCTAAATAGTTAAGATGTTCCATGGATGATCAAGCTTCTGAATGACCTAGATTATAGTTGTAAGCTGTTCTCTTGCTGACAGAGTATGATGGCCTTCTCGTCATTTTGAATCATTAGTATAATCTTTTAACATAGTAATACGAGTTCAATATTGATCCACTAAGTTAGTGTAAAATATGAATAAGGTAATATCGAAACTCGAGGATACGTTGTAATGTATAGTATTGATGTTTGAATTGTCAGTCTTCTACTTGTATGCCAAAAGAAACAGCGTATCCCAGATTGACAGGCTACAGTGACAGGTGCTGCTAGACCAGCTCAAACATTTCAACAGTTGTAAAATATATCAAGGCGTCCACTAAACGAGACAGGACGTGAGGATGCCATTGGAGAGGGGGGTGACGTGGACGGGAGGAGGCAAGACTCGGAGAAAATTCCATGGCATGTTTGACACCCCACAACACTAGTACCTACCGATTGACGGGTTCAATTTCGCCTTTATATTTTGCAAACACCGAAAAAAAAGCCAGACGAGAGTAAATGACGACATCTTGAATACGAAACTACGGCTGTAGAACTGACAGGCTGGTTCCATCACTTCGATACATGATTATATTTGACATGTAAACACACTCCAGGATTCCAATCAGCGGACGGTACGGCTTGCCAGAGTAACATAACCTCCTGACCGAGCTTTGATCGAGAAGCACAGTTTCGTATATATTCTTCTGAACGTCTGAATCCAGAGTGACGTAGACATACCACAAAAAGTGCTGATACAACTTCCGGCTGGCAAAACATTCGCTAACATAAATTAAATATTTGTGTTAGTCTGATTCAATGATAATATCATGTTGTATAGATTGGACTTTTTTTTTATATATCGTTGATATATGAATCACCAAGTATCTAAACTATCATGCTTCACAAATGTAGACAGATCATGTTAATTGTTACTATCAGTTTGTTTTTAAATGTTTAACTTCGATTCACTTCACACTCCAAGTCATTCAAAGTATACAACGTTACAAGGTCGTGGACGTGTGACTAAATGTCAAGATCTCAGACGATCAAGGTCACCCGGAGCTTTATCTCGTTATATTGATGTGCATACAGAGTCAGCCATGCCAGCATCCGCTACTATCCTACAATGTATCTTAATCATATTAAAAGAACCAGTGTAATACAGAGCATTATTGTCACAGATCAAAATCGCTTAACGTCAAGGTCACCAGAGGTCAATTATAGGGAGGTCAATTTCGGCAAAGGTTACAAACTCCAATGTTAGATTTGTCAATGTGATAAGTCTTTGCTGCTAGTTAGATTAAAATAAATGTCTAAAATTATCATCAGTCGGTTTTGGTTTATTCATTTGAAAACTCTCAAAAATGGAATCCATGTCGTCTGTCGCTGTGATTGGACTTAAGTACATCACGCGCTAAAATCAAGGATATCTATTGGCTGTTTACTCAAAGGTATTATTTAGATTAACCGATGCGCTTCACTGACAACGGTTGGTAAGCAATGAAAACACGGCATTTTGGCTCATTTTTCATTGAAAACAAAGCCATCTTTATGTTTCGCTCATTTATTTGGTCAGATTGAGGAAAAGAGTAGACTAATAACGTTTTGATGATAAAACAAAGTATCAAATGTGTTAGAATTTGCATTTGATTTTCGTAACCATTTTCTGTTTAACTCCAGTGTAAGTGATTCCTATGCACATGTACTAAATGCATCAACTCCTGAAAGTATTAATGCATAAGTAGTTAAACATACACACAGAAATACCAACTTATTTTGATTTTTTTACCAGAATTGATGACGTATTTTTTTGGTAATACGGTATATTGAATAACTATTTTTTCTCTATATATGTTCATTTTATGAGGAGGTAATTATTCATCTTTAATTACGTTAGGTTTTGTCACACTACACCACCATCTTGAATCTCGCGAGAGTGCCATGCAGTGCGGGTCTCTGACAAATGTCTTCCGTGGGGCTAAACCGTCGATATCGATCTGCAAGTAAAGCGCTGACAAAAAGTAGCGCGGCTCATCTTATTTTTCTCTCACAAAACATTCGGATACCAAGAGGAATTGACGAGTAAATCTAATAATACACTTCATTCATCACGTGATCTAATTGAAGCAAATGAAGATAAAAGAGGAGAGTTCTTCCCGTATAGGATGAATTAAAGATGGCCGCTCTGAATCTAAGGACTTCGGTTGTAAACATGTCTCCGAAATTGGTTTTTCTTTTATTCAGAAGTAGAAAATTGTGTCGATTCGTCTTTTTTCGTTCTCTCCATCACTTTCCTAATTGGTATTCTGGTTATTCAACTAGTTCTCTGTCATAAAGTAGCGTTTACGATAATATAACAGCTATTTAAATGGAGGATTTTACGAAATCAGAATTAAGGTTCTCCGTACAAATGGTAATTAACTATTTCAAAATGGACTCATTGACCTTATTTTAAACACTCAATTTTCAAAAAAAAAAATTCTTTAACAGAATGACGGAGGAAACGAAAATTCTGCCAATTAAAGTAGTTGTTGGTATCAAGACATTGGTGTAATTTTGAGTAGCGTTCTAAAAGCAGGAGCAAGCCGAGCTAATGAAACGGATAATGCCCTTCTTATCGATCGTGGATGTCGATTTTTCACCTTGTTTTTCAGGAGCGAGTTCTGCGTACACAGTGCAGTTCATTTCACTAAATCATCCTTTAGAACACAGTGTTTTATACTATCAAGTCAAGAAGCAAGTGCAATTTTATTAATCTGTATAATCAAGAAGTTTGAACTACACATATTTCGAAGTTGTTGATCGTAGTCGGAGTCAATAAGAGCCTTGGTTTGGTTGATTGAGAACCGACCTTTATCGATACGGTATGTAAAATGACACTGTACAGCTTTGAACAGTAAACAGTAAATATTACCCGTAACCAAAATGTAAGGAAACTGTAAACAGGATAAAGCGATGTACGTACATTTGTTCGCCGAGTTGTGTTATACCGCTTACCGCAAGTCTTTATATAGTATTTTTCAAAACTGTAAAATACAACCCCCCCCCCCCACACCCCTCTGAGCAGATCACCATACCCTCCCCGTCACGTTACTTTACTCAATTATTCAAAACCCTATCTATTCGCCATCCTATTCCCAACCAACCCTCAACTCCAACCCATCAACAACTTCTCAATCAAACCACAACCCTCCCTCATCCACCCCATTCACCATCATAAAACCAAACAACCAACTCCTCCACTCCACCACACTCAATTATCAACCCCTGCCCCACCCACCCAATTGCCATCGACCCGTCCAACCACCCTACCAAACCGGTCCATTATGCTGCAAAACTCCATCCCCTAACCCATTCACCACCCTTCCCCGCCCAACCAGCCAGCCCACCCAACCATCACACTACCCCATTCCCTATCCTATACCACAACCTAACCATTACCCTACCAAACCACCACTCCACCCCACCCCTTTTCTTCCCCAGCAAATCATCATCACCCACCCCAGCCCACAAAGCCCCCAGTACCCCTCTATGACCCCAGGCCCAATCATTTTGTTTTGTTCCAGGGCTAGTTATCTACCAACAGAAAAGTGTTTTGTCATACGGTGAATGAAACGAAGATTGCTAGTTCTATAAACCATTGATTGCTATTCCCCTGGAATCAAAACGTTGATTGGAAAAAAACGTTTTGGAGCCAGTTGGGGCCTTTTCTGATAATTAGCAGACAAAGCGAGACCAGACGTTTCCGATGAGGACATTTCCCGGAAAGGAAACTCCACACACCACGAAATAACATTAATGGCGAGAGTCGGAGCGGCATAGTTAGCATGACGTTACGGTAGATAAAACACGGTACCGTTAGGTTAAACAGGGTCATCTGTCATAAATATAAACCTCGCAACTCTTACTTAACAACTTTATAATAATTATATCGTCAAAATAACGAAATGTTATCATGCTTACTTTAAAATTTCAATTTAGAACGAAATAGAACAAATATACTCAACACAAACAGGTAATATAGGAACATTAGGTAAACGGTCGGGCGACAAAGAATCAAAGAGAGCAAGACAATGATAAATGATTCAAGTGACCAAGTCTAATTCTAGAGTGAGAAAATGGATACTAGCTCTCCGTCTTCGTCCCTGGTCAAATTCCCCACGAGGGTTCCTATCCCACCAAGTGAAGCTAACCATGCTTCGCTCGCTGACCGCATTCTGATACAGGTCCTCAACCCATCAGAGCCAGTACTACGAATCACATTAAAACACATTCCACGATCATTTGCATTTCTATCCGATGTTGTCCCCAATGTAGTTCAATAGCAGGGTCAATAAGTTGATCAAATGTACATATCTTAAGACTTGGAATTCGCAAACAAAACTCTCCAGCGTGTTCCTAACTGGATTTGACATTTACTTAATGTGAATAACCGTTTGATAGCAAAAGTGCCAATGGGTAAGACGTAGGTATTAATATCTGTACTTTCTGTTGTATTTGATAAATGTGGCCATAGAAACAAGATTTGGTTATTTTCCTCCCCCGTAAAGTTGTTTTGTGCCATTGTAGCGATAGTGAACGCCTGTATGTGTTAGGTTTTATATATACACTTTGATATTTATTCACTTCCTGGAAGGCGACAAGAAGTAGGAATAACTTCGTAACTGATTACTGTTTTTCGATAAGAAGTAAACCTTGTTTTGATTTAAAACGGCTCCAAAATTATAGTTTCCTCCTATTGTCAGTTCAATTCCGTGTGAAAATATATGCCTTCATAATTTGATAAAATAAATGGATTTTCTTGAAAAGTCTTATCTCAGAATTAGCCCTTGGATACTTCTCGTGACAGGCTGTGGAATGACAAGGCCCGGAGTTTGACAAAATTGAATTCGTGCGTGAGAATAATTTTGGCAGTGAAGTGAAAATGCAATTTCCATTTCACCCAATAGTTTTAAGAACCAAACACATATAAATTCTTCACATTTAATTTTTTTAATCAAATCTCTGAGAAATTCTTAAGAAGTTTTAATGTAAAGACACGCTATTTCAACAGCGCGGAGAAGTCGATGTTTTAGATGGTTTGCAATAGAAACAAAACATTGGTACACTGTATAGAGTAAATGATTCTCGCGCATATTGGCAGTAGCTTGGGGATTCACGCCTCCACTATAAAAGGCGGTACACGTGTACTGTCGACAGTGTATATCTAGTTAACACGAATTAATGACGCATTATGGTAAAATTTGACTTGATAAACTTTCAAAAATTGAAGCATGTCATGTCATGTCATATATACACAGCACAACTTTTTTTTCTACCTTTTTAACTTAAATAAAACTTATTATAAAATCAATAAATACATTTTGAAACAAGAGAACCTTTGCTTAATGGCCTATGGACCAAATTGTGACGTTCTTTAGTCCAGTAACAGATTAGCAGCTTGGGGTAATCTTACAATCTAAAGTTATAAGAAACCAGCCATGTATATTACACATTTCTTATATTATATCTGTTTATATTTAGTTCCTTTTATACCATTATTGTATGTATATGTTCGATGATTGGAGAGGGCGGTGATAATGTTGTAATAATTTCTGCCTAACCCTTTTGTTCTAACTTAACATCAGAAATAGCGTTGAACATCTACTTTTATGCTATTATAAATCACCATTTAAACCAAAAGCTCTGTAAGTGTTTTGGAAAATTATTCTTAGTTAAAAAGTCTTTAGTTTGAATACCATATAAAAGAATTTGATTTCGGATTTAAAGTTGATACAAACGATGCTTTTAACCAAGGATCAAGTTGTCCGTTTCAATGGCATTCGTATCAAGTAGAATTCATCGATTATCTTTTTTCCCTTCGATTTTAAAATGAAAAACAAGGAGAATGAAAAACGAATAACAAGATTTGTGGAATAAAGAAAATCAGAACTGATCAGTGAAGCCTGTGTATTGGAGTCCTATAATGGGTATCGCCGGAATAAAATCGAATTTAAGGGCGGGAAACAGTATCACGACTCAATTAATCACTCTGCATGGTTTTGAGAATGATCATGCTTTTCTGTCTTAATCTTCTTAGTGGTCCATAATCATGTCAGGTCTTCTAGGGTTCCGTTCGTTACGACTTAACTCACGGAGAAGTGGGCATGCGCAAACAGACTGTTTTAAGGCCTCATCGATCTGTAAATCAATACGAAGTTCCGAATGGAAGCAAGCCAATAAGAGGCTCCCTGCGGAAGTTAGAAATCTTTTAGCCAGTAAGAGGCTTCCGGTGGAAGTAAGACATCTTTTAACCAGTAAGAGGCTTCCGGCGGAAGTGAGGACACTACACGCCAAGATGTTTTATACGGAAAAGTGGACATTTTAATCCAATTGGAGGCCAAAGACGTGAGGTCGCAGAAAGTCAATGTGAGGTTCTACAGACTGAGGTAGAGACATTGCAAACCAACGGAGGGCTGTCGATGAAAAAGCACAAGGACAAGACGAGCCAGTGGGAGTTTGTAGAGCAAAAGGAGCCCACAGTGAGTCACCAAAGCGCAATACTAAACGGACTGAGGCCTCTGAACGCTATAGGAAAATACAGATGGGCATGATAGTTTTTGTCTCCCGGTTGGTCTCTTTCAAATGCATTCGTTGTTACGGAATTATTTTTGAGTGTTTTGTTATAATTGTATCCAAATTACCTAATTATTAGTGTTAAGTTATATAAGAACGTTTCAGGAAGGTTTACACAAGTGGAATAATTTGTGCTCAACAAATTTATTATGCAACACTTAGTATGTCTATACAAATTAAAATTCACTTATCACGAAAAATTAAGTAAATATGTTTACGGCTATGACTGAGCTTACAGGAATGTAAAGATACTGTATAGAAAGCAAGTTAAATTGTGGTCAAAATAATTTAGTGCGGCGTCACTAGATAACTATAAGCCTGCATAATAATGCTTTATTAGTTACAGTACTATACGCTTTTGCTGCTCAAATGTCGAAAACCTCTGTTTTATTTTTTGTGTTTTTATTTCGGCTTAGTCTTGTTATTATGTATCCGAGGGATTGGAGCACTTAAGATTTCAACCACATATTAACGCTCGTATAAGACGTTTCGAGTAAAACTATAACAGTTTGCGCATTTAACTAATTGTGTTTGAAATTTTGAAGACAGTTATTTAACAACGAATAAAACAGTATGGTTCTGAAGGAGCTTACATCCTGCTAACCTTGGCGGTCGCTATATCCGGCTGAATTCTGCACTGTTGAAATAAGTTTCCTGAAAAAACCCGTCGAGTTAACAGAAATTATATAGAATACCATATAGTGGAAAATTAATCCCGTAAATGAAAATAAATCTACTAATTTAAAACGTTGTAAACGAGAGCATGATGCTACCGTGCATCACGTGAACATCAGCTATAGATGCATTGCAAGGTTATCCCCATGTTCAATATTTTGGTAACAAGAGGTTTACACTAAGGTGGGGTAGCGACGTACATGTTAGCGTCCGAGTATATGCTCTTACGCATGGAACATTATTGACTTCAATATGGTAATGTTAAGTGTCAAAATGGCCTATATTTCCCAGGAACGGCGAACGAATGCCTTTCTGTGGTATCGGACCGATTCCACTCTCTAATACAGCTGTTACACGACCTGCGATGTCTTTATCATTCCAACGTTTGATATCGTACCTTTAATCTTTCATCAAGATGTGTCATCGCAATTTCTACACCACTTGTTGTTGTTCGTATTTTCTTTGTCTAAACACCACCCCACTCCCCAATTTTAAATCTTAGCAAGAAAACTGGGTGTGTCCGCGTTCCCGTAACTCTCGCGAGACAAATTTCTGTTTTAATCTTGATCCTCTGTATGTTTGTTTGGCATACACCAATCAACCGTTGTTTTTTCCGCCATGTTGAACTTGTCTTGCCGACTTTAATGTGAGGAGAATTAAAAGGTTAGAACTTTCTGATTCACAACTTGGTGCTTTATGATGTTCTTGTTAAAGCAGGTGAAATCACACTGTTTGAAGAAGAAGGCGAGTTTTAAACTGTTGCACACTGTCAAAAACAACGAAATTGTTAAATCTGCCTGTTATATTCAAAATCTATTAACTTAAAAAAAAACGAAACACAACGCAATATCTGCAGCGAAATAGAAAGCAAACAGACGGGACCCCCCACGCTAACCGATCTGCCAAGTATTTAGACAAGAGTACATGTAAAAGGGTTCACGGCTTTGCCTGTCTGCGCATGATTAGTGTAGGACTACGACATCATGGGTCAGGGTATTATCTTAGTTGAAATGTAAAACCGGAAATATCTCGAGATTCGTGTTTGTTACTACCTTAATGGTCTTAACTATTTAATATCTATCCGCAGGTTAAATATCCATTAAAACCATCAAAAGAAATAGAAATTTCCATCCATATAGATTCTAATCAAACTCTGAGCCATCTATAAAGGACAAATTCTATTAATAATAAGATCATGTCTTCTGTTTTATTGAAATGTTAACAGTGACCGTTTGTGGTATGACGTCAGTGTATCTTGAACTTCAGTTTCATGTATCGTAGCTACGTATTTTTTTATCTGCTATACAAAGTATTCACAACATAAGCCGACTCAGTGATTGTAATTAACAGGAATCAGGGGGTTTATTAAGTATTTATTCAAGTAAACCATAGTAACAAAAAACGTCAACCTATGATAACCACAGGACAAATGAACCACAGTGTCACAAGAAATGGTTCAAACCTGCGCGCAAGCTGATGAAATGCTTAAACAAAAATGATCCACACAAAATAGAAAACTGCGGAATAACAAACCCAAACGTGTGGCATCGTGGTAATTTAATACTTTATTATATTTATAGTTTTTGTATTAAGTATAATGTGTAGAGGTAATATAGAATTAAATGTTGTGTATTTGAATCCGTAATCCGCGCTCCGTATCCGCAATCGTTGTCAACGAGTTAGTTTAGATGTATGTGAGCGTGACGTAATTGTATATGTCATTGGATTACCGTTTGGCCAATGACAAAAAAGGCCATTTACATCCATTGTATCAGTTGATTCTTCCTGTCAATGTATTTCCGTTCTTCGTAAAGGCAACACCTAAAACTATTTGCATCACTACAGAACCTTTTAATTCGTCAGCGAAATTTGTTGGATCCTCAGCAACAGATGAAATGGATTCTACATGATAAAAATGATAAAGTAATCAATTTGGGTGTGTGCTGTTTCTGCTAGAACCGCAGTACCACAAACACAACATGTGGAACGGAAGTAAAACCTCTCAGTGTCAAAGTTTCCTACACAAAATGTGGCACCCGTCATAATGTCTCCCGTCACATGTGTCACTCGTCATAATGTCTCTCGTCACATGTGTCACCCGGCATAATGTCTCCCGTCACATGTGTCACCCATCATAATGTCTCCCGTCACATGTGTCACTCGTCATAATGTCTCCCGTCAAATGTGCCACCCGTCATAATGTCTCTCGTCACATGTGTCCCCCGTCATAATGTCTCTCGTCAAATGTGTCACCCGTCACATGTGGCATCCGTTTTAATGTTTCCCGTCAAATGTGTCACCCGTCATAATGTCCCCCGTCACATGTGTCACCCGTCATAATGTCGCCCGTCACAGGTGTCACCCGTCACATGTGGCATCCGTCTTAATGGTTCTCGTCAAATGTGTCACCCGTCATAATGTTTCTCGTCACATGTGGCACCCGTCATATGTGGCCCCTGTCATAATGTCTCTCGTCACATGTGTCTCCCGTCATAATGGCTCCCGTCACATGTGTCACTCGTCATAATGTCTCCCGTCAAATGTGCCACCCGTCATAATGTCTCTCGTCAAATGTGTCCACCGTCATCATGTCTCTCGTCAAATGTGTCACCCGTCACATGTGGCATCCGTCTTAATGTTTCTCGTCAAATGTGTCCCCCGTCATAATGTTTCTCGTCACATGTGGCATCCGTCATATGTGGCACCCGTCATAATGTTTCTCGTCACATGTGGCACCCGTCATATGTGGCCCCTGTCATAATGTCTCTCGTCACATGTGTCTCCCGTCATAATGGCTCCCGTCACATGTGTCACTCGTCATAATGTCTCCCGTCACATGTGTCACTCGTCATAATGTCTCCCGTCAAATGGTTCCCCCGTCATAATGTCTCTCGTCACATGTGTCCCCCGTCATAATGTCTCCCGTCACATTTGTCACTCGTCATAATTTCTCCCGTCAAATGTGTCACCCGTCATAATGTCCCCCGTCACATGTGTCACCCGTCATAATGTCTCTCGTCAAATGTGTCAGCCGTCACATGTTGCATCCGTCATAATGTCTCCCGTCACATGTGTCACCCGTCATAATGTCTCTCGTCAAATGTGTCAGCCGTCACATGTTGCACCCGTCATAATGTCTCCCGTCACATGTGTCACCCGTCATAATGTCTCCCGTCGCATGTGTCACCCGTCATAATGTCGCCCGTCACAGGGGTCACCCGTCACATGTGGCATCCGTCTTAATGTTTCTCGTCAAATGTGTCACCCGTCATAATGTTTCTCGTCACATGTGTCACCCGTCATATGTGGCCCCTGTCATAATGTCTCTCGTCACATGTGTCCCCCGTCATAATGTCTCCCGTCACATGTGTCACCCGTCATAATGTCGCCCGTCACAGGTGTCACCCGTCACATGTGGCATCCGTCTTAATGTCTCCCGTCAAATGTGTCACCCGTCATAATGTTTCTCGTCACATGTGGCATCCGTCACATGTGGCACCCGTCATAATGTTTCTCGTCACATGTGTCACCCGTCATATGTGGCACCTGTCATAATGTCTCTCGTCACATGTGTCTCCCGTCATAATGACTCCCGTCACATGTGTCACTCGTCATAATGTCTCCCGTCACATGTGTCACCCGTCATCATGTCTCCCGTCACATGTGTCACCCCTCATAATGTCTCTCGTCACATGTGTCACCCGTCATAATGTCTCCCGTCACATGTGGAACCCTTTATAATGTTTTCCGTCACATCCGGGGAAATATGTCCGGCACCGACGACCCTAAACACAGTGGACACATTTTTGTTTATCAAAGTTGACACGGTACTTCCATGTATGGAAATCAAGTCAGGATGAGGACCGTTTAATATCATAAAACTTCTCAACAGGCAGAAGCTACTACATTGTTACATCTTGGTAAGTGAGCAAGGTATGTTGATAACTCTGAACTAGAACAAATTGGAAGAAATTGTTATTTTTCTTGTACGAGAAATCCTAGCAACTTGTACAATCCTAGCAGCATTCGGTGGGTTGGATACCTAACAAGTGTAAAACTGTGAGCCCTCGATCCTCGCTACCGGTGTTATCATAAGCATGCCGGGTGGCATGCTCCAGGGATCGAGAATCACCCCTTCTCGCTACACTGTGATGTTTCGTGATGTTATGAAAATATTAACATCCTGAGCCGAAGATGTTTTCTTCATTCAATGAAAAATTGGTACGATGTTTATTCTGTCTCCCACAAAGTCAAGCTGTCACGCACTGCACGTGCTTTAATTAAATCCGACAGCTGATTGGTTGAAATTAATATTCAAACTTGATTGCTTCTGATTATATCACATTGGCGGTGTTTCCTGAACAAACAGTTGAGATGGGCAAGACAGATGGTCACATGCACAACTAAAAATCACCAATCACGAATAAGTTTATTTACTTAGGATTTTGTTACAAAGCTTTGGTTATTTTGGAAGCCAAAAAAGCCGGGCACAGACTCGTTCAAACCGTTGACAAGAGTATCTAGATAAAATGGCTGCCACCTGGGAATCATGGGAAATTCTGACATATTCCTGACAGAAATGGCGTCCATGTTGTTTTAATTGGTGATAAATTTATCAGTACCTATTTTGTTTACAAACCTCTCCTATCGCCTGTGTTCATTAACACCCAGTAACAGTGATAATACTGAGAAATCTCAAGGAACAGTTGTATGTAGTCTGATAAGTATCCTTGTGGCACATATATTTAAGCTAAACATCGTATAATTGACTTTTTATCAACGTTTCTTTACCAATATAATAGCTAGGATTACTCTTAATTGTAAGCAAATACAACCACAAGTAAAATACAACAGAGATAGTAGATTTGTTTCATCATTGCTTTGTGGTAAGGATTTCTTTCTGGAGGAGAAGAGAACACAACTGTTACCTCGTAATTCGATACTACTTACGACTCTCAGCAATGCAATCACCTGACAGTTCCAATACAAAGGGAAAATCGCGTGGAATATCTGTGAAAATTGAGAATAAATATTGGATTTGACAAATCGTTTTATCTTTCGGGAGCTAAATTGTACAATAATTCCCTAATTCGTTATGACATTGGAACAAACTATCGGTCCATATCTTAATATTTAAATGTCTTTCTATTGTGTAGCAGTAGAAATATAAATGCACGGCCAGAGCGGGATTCGAAACGGTGACCCTCCGAACTCTAGACGAGCATCCTATCAATTGAGCTACCAGCTGGTCACCGACGTTCGACCCAGTCCAGTTCCGCTGCTTTCATCTCTCCGTTTTCTTAGTCTTCACCCCCGAATATTCGGGTATCCCCTTGCAACGATTCAACTGCTGTGATGTACGAAAACACGTAACTCTCGCGAGACTAGTCTCTATTTTAATCTTAGAATCGTCCAGACTAAATTTTCCATGCCATCTTTTTTCAATATTAATCAAGCTATAGGTTCATGGTACATTAATGTGGCGCAAGGTTCACGTTAAATTGTAATGTGACGGATAGTACACGGTAATGTTTCCAATAGTTCAAGGTTATACAAGATACAAGAATTTTTATTTAGCGTCGCAATATTTAAAACAATAAAACATCAGCACTGTAGTGCTATTCTTGCGACAAACACGAAGGCTAGTTAGTTTAAATCAATTTTATTGCAACAAAAGACAAATGGATTGGACAAAAGTTATTGCAACTTACTTACGTCCTTTCCGTAACAGAAAATATATATACAAAATTAATGAGTCACGTAATAACCTAATACAATTCATATATGTATATATATATAAGATGTTAAAGATGGGTAACAGCAAAAGAGGTAATGATAGGATTAGGGACACCAACGTATAGTATTTAAATATGTATTCGGAGAGTTTACTTGAGATCGCGTGCGTGATTTTCCCAATCAAGTCGGCTAGTTAAATGACAAACAAACATCACAGAAGCAATTTAACACGTAAAACAAAGTACACGAGCAAAGCAGTACATACATAATCACAGAGCGGTAGCATAATAATTAAGCATTAAACTGCCTTCGTTGGAAAGTTATTAGCCTATAGTTCTCACAGGATTTCAGACAATTGATATTTCCAACCTGTTATCGCATTTCAAAGTCAAACTTCGCGCTGTCTGCCAATGGAACTTGTTCTTGTGACGTCACGTGTACACGCGACCGTTCCCGGAAAAAAACAGATAGTTCGTGGAAATAAACACAAAATCATGAATTTAACTTCAAAAATTTAATCAATATATTCCATCGTGATGATATTAACCTTTTATACAACATAACTACATACATTGTTGCGAGTTACAGTGATCATCGGTCAAAACGACGTCATTTAGTCACGATTTCACGAACATGTTCTTCATATCACTACACCAATGGGGATCTTTCTATTTTGTTTGGTAATGTTATATAGTGGCAATGCAGAGCAAATGGAAACATTTTAAATTATAAGACTAGGTTTACTGACAAGTTGTACGTCACACAAGTATTGTTTATGAAGGGTAAAAATACCATGACAGTGAAACATACATGTACAGATATGCACATATATAGAGAATAATACAAGCCTTTTTTCCATATCACACCCAGTATCAACCCGAGACTGCAGTATCAGCCCAAGGGCCGAAGGCGTGAGGGCTGATATTGGTCGCGGGTTGAAACTGGGTGTGATATGGTAAAAGGCGTGTTTTATTCTGTCTATTACATACTTACTAATAAAAACGACTATCTTATGATTTATTTTTATTTTTGGAATATTGAAAAACGAAAAAAAACTCCAAAAGGGGTGTGATATGGGTTTTGCGGACTGATACGGGTTTTGGGGTGTGATACGGTGAGGGCTGATACGGGTTTTGGGATGTGATACGACGAGGGCTGATATGGGTTAGGGCAATTGTGTCGTATCGCATATACAAAACCCCCGTATTTATTAGTAAGTATGTAATAAATGCTAATATAGCAAAACGTAATAATTGACAGGATATAAACTAACATAGTATGATTTTAAAAAATGGACATTGTGCAAGCTAACTCCAGTATTTTCTGCCCCAATATGATCACAGGTAAGCACTCTCATACTGTAAACACTGACAGAAAGGTCAGATGTTTATATTATAAGTAATGAGCTTGCATAAATACGTTTGTCAACATGTTGTCCCCGTAGCGCAGCGGATAGCGCGCTGGACTTCTAATCCAGAGGCCGCGGGTTCGAATCCCGCCGGGGATGCTTTTTTGCTGTAGAAACAAAAAAAAATATATTAAATTTTGTTAATTTCTAAAATGCATACATAAACATATTTTGTATAAACAAAATGTGTATGTTCCACGAATTCTGAAAATAAAAGGATCTGTTATCAACCGAAGTTCTTGTTTCACGATCAGTGTACAGAACGGATCACGGCTTCCAACAGAAGTTCAATGTTCCACCGTCGTTGAGATATACAATGTACTAGTAGTAGTACATGACGCTAGCAACAAATATAACTTGACGCATTGCTATTTCATTACTATCAATTTTTAGTTTTGACGCAGTTTAACGCGTGTCGACTTTGAAATGAGCACGGTGTATTGCTAAATTTAATGTCACTTTTGAAGTTTGGTTTCGCTATTTAACCTTTAGAGAGAACAGACGAAGACTTGAGTCAGGGTATTTAGGATGAAAGGAAACCAATGGTTATGTAGACGCAGATACGATCAGAAAAACGTTTAACTGATACTGGTTGTGTTTTAAACATTCAGAGATTTCGACTATGTTGTTGAATTTTGCCTCATGTTTGAGTGTATTAGAATGAGGAACTATAGTTTCAGATAGAAAGTGTTTGTTTGTATTGAGAGAGGGCAGAGGGAAGGGGTAGATGTCCAGACTAAACACATGATCGACCTCTTGTTACGCACGTATACGTGTGGCGTGGGTGTAAAAAATAAAACTTGACCTAGTAGAACTCTACAACTTAACGTCGTAAAGGAATAAAAAAAATGCAGATTGTTTATTTTGCTCCAAATGTTTCCCATGAATACCAGCCCTTGTTGACCAAAGTAAATGACACAGTAGTCCGAATTATTCTGACGTTTATGACACAGAGACGTCTGCGCACTGACTGTCACAAACTGTTAACTTAACCAAAAGTCATTGTGAAATATAGATCTACATAAAGTTATTTTTTTAAAGTTTATTTCGTTTTTGACAATCCCCTGAAATTCTCTAAACAGAATTTGCAAATAATATTTGATGTTTTACGTATAAATAAAACATTTTTGTATCTCTGTTCGGTTCCTATAGTGTAGCGTATATGACTTGGGAGAGAAGTACGTGTACAGAAAAACACCGCCCTCCATACCTACTTCAAAATGTAATATCAACATTAAGAAGCATTAGAAATATTCAAGTTTCCGTTAATGGAAGCGTTTCCTTTTGATGGTTCATAAGTCTAAAGTTTGCGTTATTCGGGTGTATTTACCTGTATTTTGACTGTATTTTACCTGCTTTAACATCCTAACAATCATTCACGAGTCTGACTGAAGTACCCGGATGATATCAAGTACCCCTACACCCCTTTCGGCGCGCCTTACTCAAGAGCCCTCAACGCTTATTACCCGAGGAAACAGACACGAGAGAATATAACTGTTTACTTAGGATTCATTTGCTTTTAAAATTCACTCAGTTTATAAAATAAACGTGAGATTAACTTGAAGTGACCATTTGACGTGTGGGGACATCAAAAGTGGGTATCCTAGCTGGGCTTCGAAGAATTCGGGGTACATTTTTGTTTGGCCAGAAATGACCAATTAGCATAGTTTAAAGATATTGAAGATCACTTGAGATGTTATACAAACCTAGCCTTTCTCCTCAATAAGACAAGTTATGTTGGAATAACAAAATGCATCTTTATAATCACACCTGGAAGTTCAGTCACCTCATGTCGTGTACAATGTATGTTTGTAGCTTTTGAGATGAACCCTCTATTTAAGATTCTAACGTTAACGTTTTGTTGGAATAATAGAAAAGCAAAGATTGGTGAAATAACTTCCCCAGGCGGTTTCATAACCTATCCGTTCAAACAAGATACAAGATACAAGAATTTTAGCTTAACGTCGCAATATTTAAAACAATAAAACATTAGCACCGTAGTGCTATTCTTGCGACAAACATGTAGTATAATAACAATCACATGCAGGTAATTATACAGACTAGTTAAACGACAAACAAACAGCACAGAGGCAATGTTACAAGTTAAACAAAGTACACAAGCAATGCAGCACATACGTTTGATTTATTGATTTCGATTCAACAGACCCAAATCCAATTATAGAATTGATAACAATGATAACAAAAGCAAAATAAAATTTCACAGATATTAAATAATCACAGAGGGGTAGCATAATAATTTAATGTATAAGACCAGGTTTACTGACAAGTTGCATGTCACACAAGTATTTTTTATTAAGGGTAAAAACACCATGACAGTGAAATATACATGTACATGTATATAATATATGCCAATATAGCAAAACGTTTAACATTGATGTCAGTTACCAATAATATTTAGATCTATAATCTTATGTTAGAAGTATTTGGTAAAAAAATTATTCTGCGTGACATGAAATGCAGCAACAACCGAATAAATAATTAATGGTAACGAAGCCATTAATACGACATAAATGGACATTGTGCAAGCTTAACTCCAGTATTTTCTGCCCCAACATGATCACAGGTAATCACTCGCATATCATTACCACAGACAGAAAGGTCAGACGTTTATATAATATATTATAAGTAAACAGCGTGCATATATACCGTTAATATGTAGTCCCCGTAGCGCAGCGGATAGCGCGCTGGACTTCTAATCCAGAGGCCGCGGGTTCGAATCCCGCCGGGGATGTTGTTTTGCTGTTGAAACAAAATTATAAACAAAACTGTAGAAACCACAAATAGAATATATATTTTTTGTTAATTTCTAAAATACATACATAAACATATTTTCACGAACGACATGTTTATATTCAATGAATTCAGAAAAAGAAAAAAGTTCTTGTTTCACGATCAGTATACAGAACGGATCACGGCTATGAGACATATATTCATGGCGATATTTAACCAACTTGCCGTATTTCTATTTCATTACTTTCAAATTCTAGTTTTGACGTAGTTTTACGTGTGTAGACTTTGAAATGAGCACGATGTATTGCTAAATTCAATGTCGCTTTTGAAGTTTGGTTTCGCTATTTAACCTTTAGAGAGAACCTTGAGTCAGTGTATTTAGGATGATAGGAAAACAATGGTCATGTAGACGCAGATACGATCAGAAATACGTTTTACTGATACTGGTTGTATTTTAAACATTCCGAGATTTCGACTGTGTTGTTGGATTTTGCCGCATCTTTGAGTGTATAAGAATGAGAAATTTTAGTTTCAGATAGAAAGTGTTTCTTTGTATTGCTGTTTTCTACGAGAGGAAAATATGTGACTGGTTTCGGCAGTACAATATAAGACACGTGATCTGACAACTTCAGTTGTTGTGGTTCCAGTACCTTTCATACAGTTTCAGATATACTAAATCTAAATACATAGAAAAATAACAAAGCTTAAAAAGTAATGGTCTGATTTGAATTTAGAACTGATGTACTCTGGCTCCTGATTTGTAAACGTTTCTTTTTTTTTTATTGCAATTTCAGGAGATGCAGATAATTTCCTTAACTCAAGATTTCCTTTAACTCCAGTAAAGCTTTTCAATGGAAAATCGAATGAAGGAATTTCCTCGATTTATACGAGCCCTTGTGAACCTGGGGCCTGCTAAATAGTGTCCATCTTGACAGGGCCAGTTAAGCTATAAGGAACTCCCGAACGGAATTAAATGTTCTTTCCGTGTCCTGGTCTGACATCCAAATAAACAGTGGGCCATTAATCTGATCAGTTTAGTCGTATTCCGAAAGACAATCCCACTGTTCGGAACTCCAATAAAATCCATTAAGAACATTGCAATATAACAAAATCTCAAATCTCGCGAGACCTGGCAATGTCAACGTTTATTCTCGTCAGGGAGTTCGCTTATCTGATAGTTTATAAAAAGCAAACTCATTTTTGATGGCTATCGCAATCAAAATAAGATTTTTCATTTTTAGATTATTGAATCAATCTTTATCCAGTAGTCAGCAGTGCAGAAGGCTATTTAAGCCTAGAGACCATTTTGCATAGAAATGCTATTTTATTCAATTTACTGCGACAGATGCCTTAGACACGCTGCATTGGGAATTAAATATGGGTAATATTTTAGGAGCGAACTGGAAAAGTGAGATGGATCTGTACGTATATGCATCCCTGCACTTTTAATTATCTTAGAATCAGAGAACCACCTCACCTAAAGGTTGATCAGCTTAACTCGACCTATCAAAACTTGTTGTTTCATGTCAATCTAAAATATTCTCCTAATGCTTATTTATAATAGGGAACCATTAAGTCAAGACAGATGATAGGGGTTTTGTGCAAAAAAATGACAAAAGGATTCTGTGAAGTGTACTCATGGTGTGAATATTGATACACAGACGAGCGGATACACGTATGGAAAAGAGATGTTGATTGGAGAAACGTGTGAACCGAAAAGATGATAACGCCTGGGTAAAATGTTCAAGACAGAAGAGTTGATAAAAATTCCGAATCATTCATGGAAAGAAGCGGGCATTTCGCGTGATCTAATTACTGGAGTGTCTGCTTCGTTTCGTTTCATTTCTTCTGTAATGTCACCTCGCTGTGCAGAGTCTGGTAAATGTTTTGAAACTCTAGGGATTTGCACCCAAAGTGTCGAGGTGAACCAGTGTGAGCTATATAGCCGGTTTAATTGATACATCGTAAGGGAGTATAGTATATATATATACACACACACTCGCACGTATATATACATACATATTTATGTATTCGGACGAATCGTAGTCGATTCATTTACCAGAAAAAGCAATGTGATCGCGCTAGGTTGATTTAATCCCGGAAAACGCATCTGAGATGTCAAGCTGGCGGTCGATAGCGTCAACACGTTGCTTATTAACCCGGCTAGATTGGAAAGCCAGACTGCCAACCAAAACTGTTTACGTACGTAAAAGCCATCGCGTTTGTCAAAATAAAACAAAATCCACTGCATTAAAACCCATCAAAATGACTCAAAAAGAAAATATGTTAAACAAACCATCGCTTGTCAGCGCAGTTTTCATTATCGCCAATTTGTAACCTTCTCACGGCAATTAACGTGAACTTAAACATGCAAGCATTTACGTCAATGCATGCACAATGGTAACCTGAATGATCGAACTTTATCTTCTACATTTCATCACAGAGTTTACAATGGACAATGCCACAGGGATTTTCTACAATACATTGTTTAACTTCGTGAGACACATCGTCTCATTTTGTTCGTTAAGTTCCTGTTTTGTGTGAAGTTTTTGAGGTTATGATAAAGATACCGTATGACGTCATCTTTCTTGTTCAAGTAAACATCACATTTCCAGGGTAAAGTGTCACTTTTCCGTCTCTAGGCCACGTATGACACTATTCGCCCTCGGTCAAATGTGACGTCACATAACAAAGGTCATGTGGAACATCACCCTAAAATGAAGGTCAATTCTGATGTCATATTTGTCAAGTTGACGTCAAGAGCGGGTCAAGATTATTTTTAAAAATCCCTGCTTTATTGATTCGGAAATTTAACTATATTTTTGATGAAAGGTAAGAAATCTTAAGTGACACTCGAAATGTATCATTCTCACACTTTCTTAGATCCTATGGCTTTTTTCAATTTTGTGTTACTGTAATTGTGAAAGGGGGAGATAAAAAATTCAACATTAGCATGACTAAGTGTTTTCGAGCTTGACCGCCTCAAGATTCGTGAACACCGAAACTGTTTTGCGCATTGATTTCACCGCTAAGTGCCCTACTGTAACATAAGAACAGGGAATCCGACGAGTGTCGATACTGTCATACTTCTCCGACATTACCGCGGAGGACGAGCTGGGAGGTCGCGTACTCCAAATAATGCACTGCTGTCGCTCCACCAAATGGTCGTGGGATAAGTTAACATTGAATGTTACAATAATGTAAAACAAGCTTCGGATCACGGCTAGCAGCCGTCTCCCCGTGTTTGTAAACCCTTATGACCCCTCAAGTACTGGCACTTGGAATTTTAAGTGCACACAATTGTTTTAAAAGGTGTGTGCAGTTAGGCCCACATACAATTGTTCTCGTAGATATAATTGCTTCAGAGTGTGCGGCTCCATTCGTGTGGCGTAGCGAACCTGATGTAACCGCCTTTCACCAGCAATTAAAGGCATCTTTTAATCGTGTAGAGATTCCAAAGAGTTAGCCATGTTGTATATATGTATGTTAAGATTGATTTTCGATCTAGCCATCTTTCTGGATGACATATTATCAGGTAAGAAATGCATGTCACGGAGGCTTCACAGACAGAGATGTTCCGAATGTCTAACGATATTCCGAAAGTTAACCGACTACGGAAGGCCGGATGATCAGTCAATATCAAAAGTAACGGTAATGAAATCAACCGACGCGTACAAATCGATGCCAGTGTGTACCGAGTGTAGGATAACTAGAAACGGTGAATGAAGTGCGTGAACTAGTTATGTTGCAACGGAAACCCTTAAAGTACTTGGGTGTCATACTTAACCCCGGTCGTTAAGGGGTCGGTTCTGAGAGTGTTAGCCATATGATCAAGTACTGTCATGTGTTATTATTTAACCAATCAAATTTGAAGAAGAACCAGGTCTTTAACTACGTAGTTATTTACAAAAGATGGCGAAGACGGCTATCCGAGTATCCCCTGTTTTGTATTAGCTATTATATATAGTTACGACCAATCCGTGCTGACCAATGGTCACAAGAAACAAGTATGAAAACTTGAAAAAGGTCAAAGGTCACATATTTCATGCGAAGATGATCGAGTATTTTTCCGATGAATGTTAATTGTCAGAATTTGTAGATTATCAAAAACCGTACCACGACGTTTGTCTACATATAGTTTTAATATTCATAATGAGCCCGAAACAAATACCGATATCAGATAAGATATATTATGAGGTAACATAACAGTTGACTGTGCCAGGGTTCGAACGCTAGTCTACGACTATACAGGAGTACTAATACTCTGGTGAGAGACCTCGCAGTGCGTCATGTACTGAAAATATCGTGGAAAAAGGTGTGGAGCGTCCTTGTTTACATCAAAACCTAGGTATCTTTATACCCATCGCTGCTACGTCTGCTCCTCTCGTAAACAACAAACACGATAAAAACCAACGCTATATTTGACGGTTGTGCTCTTTGAAATGAATACGAAATTTAACTATTCTAAAAGATCATACACAAACTACAGTTAGTTGCTGAAAACGCAGGAAACTGTTGTATTGCGATAGCTCAAATCTTATCTGCTTCAAAGCCAGACTGTCAAAGATGGTAACATAATGAAAAATAGCTACGACATGCCTCCCATTTCTAAAACGAAAACAGACATAAATGTGAAAAATTACGTCTCAAATAAATTAGACATTCAGTGTGACAGATTATGGACGCGAAGTTAGAAACTTTGACTGCCATTCTTTACCGCGGTCTCATTTTCACGGGGCAGTGACGTTCATTGCCGACGGCAGTCAATGGGGGTTACATTAGTGTCGCCACGGGGATCAGAGGGGTTACCGACAGGCTGTCACAGAGGTCGGGCCGTCTGACTGTCACCCCCGAGGATGATGTCCCCTTGTCTCAGTAAACACTCGACAGACGGCGCTGTGGTGGGTGAGGCCGAGTTGTGGACACATCTATTATACAATGTTTGTTGGCAATGTAAATTAATTACTTATAAAATGAATTAACAAAAGGATTTATTCATATAAAGTTGGAGGTATTTTATATTATTACTCCCGAAAAGTTAATTTTTAGATATTCTAATCCATGAGTAAGTTTCAGTTGTTCATACAAGATATAAGCCAGAATCACTTCTTGCTCTCTGAACGATCTCCTACTTTCTCAAATAATCTATAAATAAACCAACCTTCATACTACAACGTTGGAGAAAGGCAATTTGGAATATTGAACAAATGAAGTTGAGGTATAAATGTTGTCCTGTAAATTATGTCCTTTATAGAGTAAACATTGTTGAGAATTTTCAATGTAGTTGTAGGATAACTTATGCACGTGCTAAGCTGTATCCTCAATTAATGTTAAATTCGAAATCAACTTTCAATTATTGATGTTTTAAATGTTAATGTTATTATTGAAAAAATACTGCTCCTTAGAAATGAAAATCTGTCGGTAGAAACCTATCCTACACTTTTTTTTAGAAATGTACAGAAATACATCTAGTGCAGCGATATCACATTACGATTTATAGCAGTCATTAATCCATCGCAACAAGAAAATTAAAGAAATATAGAGGGTGGAAATATTTATTATCAGCAATAAAATATGTTCTATAAATGAATTTTAGAACGGTCAATTGCATGACGAGTTTACATGAGCCCGAAGCCAATGTTTAATCTTCGCCACCTATGAAAGAAACAATGGATGCAATTATTAGTGAAACTATAAACAGAGTAATGGCCAAGCATTCCAAATCCTTCCGTCTTTATGTTCTGCGACAAAATGGCTATAACTCACTCTTCTTCCGAATGTTTCAAAATATATGACAGGGCTGGGTTCATGTATGTAGTTCCGGTTACGATTTTGTGTGTGGTTCTGAGCCATACATGTTGCTCAGCATATTACAGTCTAATAATTTAATCTTGTTTGTAACAAGCATTTTCATTGGCTTAAACATTTATAGTTTCAGTCCATAACGTAAAAAAATGACGTCGCCGTTTGGAACGTCGCTTATGATTGGCTGATACAACAGCGTAATAATTTCTAAAAGAAAAGAGTCCATCAATAAAAGTGGATTTCCACAGGGATTGTGTAGAATAAATTAAATTATAAGGATTGACTTGAACATATTTTTTATGTTATGGAGCTATAACACATAAAACCGGAGTGTACACTCATCTTTAAGTATTGAATAATTGCACGTGCTTTCCCTCGTGCGTAATGAATGTGGTCATTTCATTATTACGTGTCCGGCTAGTTCCCGAAAGACCATCAACGTTCATTAAATTCCCGCCACTGACAGCGAGTCAGTGTCGTCTGTTTCTTGGTTCGCACGAAGTGGCTCTCCAGACAGGAGTTTTGTTGTCAGAAACGCAAATGGGATTGAATTAGAAAATGAGCTGTGTTTACATTTGTTTGGTTACAGAGAGGGGTACGTGACAAAGGAGATCGGCTGTCATCGTCTGGGAAGCTCCCATTTAGACGTTTAGTGCGGTTTAGAGCACTATATGTCTACATATACAATGTATGTAATGCTACCGGACTGTAATCCGGCAATAATCCAACCTGTAGTTTCGTATGGTTTAAAGAATTGAAGTGAACAGTTTGATAAAAATTCCAGGATTTTTTTACATATTCGTACGGATTTTACAATCAACAGTTATCATACGTTTGTATAAAAATATCAGTACAGCGTGTTGTTTCAATCGGCTCAACCAATAAGTGGGAAGTAGAACACATGCACAAACTCTCGCAGGTAGCCACAGTGATCGAGTGCCGCCATTATCATCACCTGATGTGTCTCTTGGTTAGTAAAACAGATAGCCTTTTGATCAGTTCAAATTATAAAACGTTAGGCGTGTCCTAGACTGGCCCCCGTCTCTAGAATATTGAATTATTTAGATATTTTTTTAACTCTAATAATTTTGATCCCTTTGATGTTCTAAACTAGGGGGAGATAAGCTAGAAGTAAAATGCAGTTGAGAAATTCTTCATAAAAATCTTCGGGGTTGGTAGCCAGTCTAGGCGTGTCCAATTACAGATAGGTCATGTTAAATTAAAGGACGAGTATAGGGTTATTTACTAATTATTGATTAAAGCAATTAAAAAAGAAACGGAACGTTCCCTCATATACACTAAATATAATGTGTCTAGATATTTTAAAAATATGGACTAGCCGTACAACATATCCACCACACATATACTAAGTTCATGCGTCAACAAATTGCATATGGGCTAATCCCTCCCATGTACACACCAAATCTCGTTTGTCTAGCAATTAAAAATAAAGAAGCGCCTCCTACATACATACCAAACCTTTAAATCTTTGTTTATTAGTCAATATTTATAATAAAGATTGACGTTCACTATTATATATTAGAATTCAGCTTTCTTTGTCATAAACCTCCAGATGGCGGGTAATTCTATTCGAATTTTAGGTCCGAACTCTTTTTTTCATATTTTACATCGTTGGAGGTATACATATATACCGTTTGATCATGTATTTTTTGCAGTTCCTGGTTTAGGTGGTTTAGAATATAAAAGAGTTTCTTAGTACAGTGAACTATATTTTGATAACGTCACGCTTCAATTTTTGGCGTATTTTATTTGCTATAAGGATGCTTCAACTGCCGGTTGGTTTTGTTTCAGGACGCCACGCTTTAACTTTCGGCAAAATTTATTTGCTTAATCCCATTTTAAGCAAATGTTTATGGAATTGCACAAACAATGAGAAGTTCAATGTAAGAATTAAATCTCTTTAGGTTGATGTAAGAGGGTGTACACGTTAATGAGTCTTAAGCTATGCATCTGGATGGAACCATTGTAGTTAAGTATCATCTGTATGTGTCTCATATACTTCCATAATATCGAAACTAAAATGCATGTATCTATTTAATATATATATATATATACCAGTAAGGAAACATACTTATGTATTTAGATCTTGGTCACTAAAATGACACAGATATCTACCCTTGTTCCGTTGGTTTCATTGCGACGCACTCATCTTCCTGTCTTGAATGCAAAATACTGCTTTGTAAAAACTTAATGGTCCATTTGTTTTCCTTTATACTCCGAGCTATCTAAAGGTACTGCTTGTGTTTTTAAGGCGATTTCGATAATAAAAAGTCGATGTCATGCTGAAATAGGGAGAAACTCTGGTTGAATGGGTATATAAATATTTAACGATATCATATTCGCATATTTTTTTAAAACTTAATGACAAAAACAACTATAAAATTCTGAAAATATCGATACAACATCCAGATGATCTTTGATAAAGCAGTTTTTAATGTTTCACGAAACACTGTATCCTTTCAAGCAATGCATTGCTATCTTATCTTATGTATACGAAAACAAAAAAACATGACCATTTTGAAAAGAGCGACACAGCGGTACCTATCGCCTGCGCACAGCGTCCTCGCCCCGGGACTGCTCCCTTTATGTCATTTTCGTCCATGCCCCTTGGCGAGTTTGCCACTCTAGTTATCTCGCCGCAAACGAGATAGTGCGAGACGTCGGTGTGAAGGTCTAATGGCAGCTGAGCAAAGTCTTGGGCTTTTTTATCGGAATTCCCCCGATGTTTGGCGTCAGAGGGATTTCACGTTACCTCTTGTCTACCGGACAACGCAAAATCACAAATGCATCATGTCTTTCTTTTTACAAAAATCCCACCTGTATTTGTTATCTTGGTTATCAATCTCTCTCTCTGTAACCATTTTACTTAAATTTCTATCCATTACCCTATTTCTATTTCGCGATATTTTATCTGTAAAATTAAAGTAAGTTGGTTTAACATTATTTCTCTCTGCATTTTATATTTTTTATGTCTCATTAAGTTGTTAATATCCTTTTAGACTCCACGTGTAAAAGTGCACGAGATGTAAAGAACTCTATCGTTCTACTCTAAAAAAGTTGATTCCGGTCTCTCCTCCGAACCATGGTTGTACTTTAATAGAGATAATTACAATTTCTCAAACGAACGTAAATTATATTTGAGAAATGAGAAGAGGCTTCAGTTTAATTTCATTGTTAAAGACTGCATATGAGCTCCTCTCCGATAATTACTATAATGAAACACTCTATTGCAGAACTACACACGAACTCGCATCTTTCTCATATTTCACTCTGATTGAGTCGTACATTCTTGTGAAAATTATATGTCTTTTGGACTGAATGTAGGTACGGGCACTGTATTATTAATGCTACAGCAAGATCATCCGATAGAAAAAAGGGTGTGAAAATGGTAAGAAAAAGGGTAAATGGATAATGGGACATTGGGATCAGTGAGGAGCGTGGATAATGGGACATTGGGATCAGTGAGGAGCGTGGATAATGGGACATTGGGATCAGTGAGGAGCGTGGATAATGGGACATTGGGATCAGTGAGGAGCGTGGATAATGGGACATTGGGATCAGTGAGGAGCGTGGATAATGGGACATTGGGATCAGTGAGGAGCGTGGATAATGGGACATTGGGATCAGTGAGGAGCGTGGATAATGGGACATTGGGATCAGTGAGGAGCGTAGATAATGGGACATTGGGATCAGTGAGGAGCGTGGATAATGGGACATTGGGATCAGTGAGGAGCGTAGATATTGGGACATTGGGATCAGTGAGGAGCGTGGATAATGGGACATTGGGATCAGTGAGGAGGGTAGATAATGGGACATTGGGATCAGTGAGGAGCGTGGATAATGGGATATTGGGATCAGTGAGGAGCGTGGATAATGGGACATTGGGAACAGTGAGGAGCGTAGATAATGGGACATTGGGATCAGTGAGGAGCGTTAATGATGGGACATTGGGATCATCGAGGAGAGTGGATAATGGGACATTGGGGACAGTGAGGAGCGTTGATAATGGGACATTGGGGACAGTGAGGAGCGTTGATAATGGGACATTGGGATCAGTAAGGAGCGTTAATAATGGGACATTGGGATCAGTAAGGAGCGTGGATAATGGGACATTGGGATCAGTGAGGAGCGTAGATAATGGGACATTGGGATCAGTGAGGAGCGTGGATAATGGGACATTGGGATCAGTAAGGAGCGTTAATAATGGGACATTGGGATCAGTAAGCAGCGTGGATAATGGGACATTGGGATCAGTGAGGAGCGTGGATAATGGGACATTTGGATCAGTGAGGAGCGTTAATAATGGGACATTGGGATCAGTGAGGAGCGTGGATAATGGGACATTGGGATCAGTAAGGAGAGTTAATAATGGGACATTGGGAACAGTGAGGAGCGTAGATAATGGGACATTGGGGACAGTGAGGATCATTGATAATGGGACATTGGGGAAGGAGCGTTGATAATAGGACATTGGGGACAGTGAGGAGCATTGATAATGGGACATTGGGGATAGTGAGGATCGTTGATAATGGGACATTGGGGACAGTGAGGAGCATTGATAATGGGACATTGGGGACGGCGAGGAGTGTTGATAATGGGACATTGGGGACTGTGAGAAGCGTGGATAATGGGGCACTGGGGACAGTGAGTAGCGTAGATAATTGGACATTGTGGATAGACAGGAACATTGATAATGGGACATCGGGGACAGTGAGGAGCGTTGATAATAGGACATTGGGGACAGTGAGGAGCATTGATAATGAGACATTGGGGACAGAGAGGAGCGTTTATAATAAGACACTGGGATCAGTGAGGAGCGTTTATAATGGGACATTGGGGACAGTGAGGAGTGTTGGTAATGGGACATTGGGGACAGTGAGGAGCGTTTATAATTGGACATTGGGGACAGTGAGGAGCGTTAATAATGGGACATTAGGGACAGTGAGGAGCGTTCATAATGGAACATTTGGGACAGTGAGTAGCGTTAAAAATGGGACATTGGGGATAGTGAGGAGCGTTAATAATGGGACATTGGGGATAGTGAGTTGCGTTGATAATGGGACATTGTGGACAGTGAGGAGCGTTAATAATGGGACATTGGGGATAGTGAGTAGCGTTGATAATGGGACATTGGGTACAGTGAGTAGCGTTAAAATGGGACATTGGGGACATTGAGGAGCGTTAATAATGGGACATTGGGGATAGTGAGTAGCGTTGATAATGGGACATTGGGTACAGAGTAGCGTTGATAATGGGACATTGGGGATAGTGAGTTGCGTTGATAATGGGACATTGGGGGGATAGTGAGTAGCGTTGATAATGGGACATTGGGGACAGTGAGGAGCATTGATAACGAGACATTGGGGACAGTGAGGAGCGTTTATAATAAGACACTGGGATCAGTGAGGAGCGTTTATAATGGGACATTGGGGACAGTGAGGAGTGTTGATAATGGGACATTGGGGACATTGAGTAGCGTTAATAATGGGACATTGGGGACAGCGAGGAGCGTTAATAATGGAACATTAAGGATAGTGAGTAGCGTTGATAATGGGACATTGGGGACAGTGAGGAGCGTTAATAATGTGACATTGGGGATAGTGAGTAGCGTTGATAATGGGATATTGGGGACTGGGAGGAGCATTGATAATGGGACATTGGGGACATTGAGTAGCGTTGATAATGGGAAATTGGGGATAGTGAGGAGCGTTGATAATGGGACATTGGGGACAGTGAGCAGCATTGATAATGGGACATTGGGAACATTGAGTAGCGTTAATAATGGGACATTGGGGACAGTGAGGAGCGTTGATAATGGGACATTGGGGACAGTGAGGAGCATTGATAAAAAGCCTTTGGGTACAGTGAGGAGCGTTAATAATAGGACATTGGGTACAGTGAGGAGCGTTAATAATAGGACATTGGGGACAGTGAGGAGTGTTGATAATGGGACATTGGGGACATTGAGTAGCGTTGATAATGGGACATCGGGGATAGTGAGGAGCGTTGATAATGGGACATTGGGGACAGTGAGGAGCATTGATAATGGGACATAGGGATATTGGGGCCTGGGAGGAGCATTGATAATGGGACATTGGGGACATTGAGTAGCGTTGATAATGGGACATCGGGGATAGTGAGGAGCGTTGATAATGGGACATTGGGTACAGTGAGGAGCGTGGATATTGGGACATTGGGGACAGTGAGGAGCGTTAATAATAGGACATTTGGGACAGTGAGGAGCGTTGATAATGGGACATTGGGGACAGTGAGGAGCGTTGATAATGGGACATTTGGGACAGTGAGGAACGTTGATAATGGGACATTTAGGACAGTTAGTAGCAATGATAATGGGACATTGGGTATAGTGAGTAGCGTGGATAATGGGTCATTGTGGATATTGAGGAGCGTTGATAATGGAACATTTGGGACATTGAGTAGCGTTAATAATGGGACATTGGGGACAGTGAGGATCGTTAATAATGGAACAATGGGGATAGTGAGTAGCGTTGATAATGGGACATTGGGGACAGTGAGGAGCGTTAATATTGGAACATTGGGGATAGTGAGTAGCGTTGAAAATGGGACATTGGGACTGGGAGGAGCATTGATAATGGGACATTGGGGACATTGAGTAGCGTTGATAATGGGACATTGGGTACAGTGAGTAGCGTTAAAATGGGACATTGGGGATAGTGAGTAGCGTTTATAATGGGAGATTGGGGACAGTGAGTAGAGTTAAAAATGGGACATTGGGGACATTGAGTAGAGTTGATAATGGGACATCGGGGTGGTGAGGAGCGTTGATAATGGGACATTGGGGACAGTGAGGAGCATTGATAAGGGGACATTGGGGACATTGAGTAGCGTTTATAATGGGACATTGGGGACAGTGAGTAGCGTTAAAAATGGGACATTGGGGATAGTGAGTAGCGTTGATAATGGGACATTGGGGACTGGGAGGAGCATTGATAATGGGACATTGGGGACATTAAGTAGCGTTGATAATGGGACATCGGGGATAGTGAGGAGCGTTGATAATGGGACATTGGGGACAGTGAGGAGTGTTGATAATGGGACATTGGGGACATTGAGTAGCGTTGATAATGGGACATCGGGGTGGTGAGGAGCGTTGATAATGGGACATTGGGGACAGTGAGGAGCATTGATAAAAAGACATTGGGTACATTGAGGAGCGTTGATAATATGACATTGGGTACAGTGAGGAGCGTTAATAATAGGACATTGGGGACAGCGAGGAGCGTTGATAATGGGACATGGGGGACAGTGAGGAGCGTTGATAATGTGACATTGGGGACAGTGAGGAGCATTGATAATGGGCCATTGGGGACATTGAGTAGCGTTTATAATGGGACATTGGGGACAGTGAGGAGCGTTAATAATAGGACATTTGGGACATTGAGGAGCGTTGATAATGGGACATTGGGGACAGTGAGGAGCGTTGACAATGGGACATTGGGGATAGTGAGGAGCGTTGATAATTGGACATTGTGGACAGTGAGGAGCGTGGATAATGGGACATTTGAGACAGTGAGGAGCATTGATAATGGGACATTTAGGACAGTGAGTAGGGTTGATAATGGGACATTTGGGACAGTGATTAGCATTGATAATGGGACATTTGGGATATTGAGTAGCGTGGATAATGGAACATTGTGGATAGACAGGAACATTGATAATGGGACATTGGGGACAGTGAGGAGCGTTGATAATAGGACATTGGGGACAGTGAGTAGCGTTGATAATGGGACATTGGGGACAGTGAGTAGGGTTGATAATGGGATATTGGGGACAGTGAGGAGCATTTATAATGGGACATTGGGGACAGTGAGTAGCGCTGATAATTGGACATTGGGGATAGTGAGGAGCGTTTATAATGGGACATTGTGGATAGTGAGGAGCGTGGATAATGGGACGTTGGGGACAGTGAGGAGCATTGATAATGGGACATAGGGGATAGTTAGGAGCGTTTATAATAAGATACTGGGATCAGTGAGGAGCGTTTATAATGGGACATTGGGGACAGTGAGGAGTGTTGATAATGGGACATTGGGGACAGTGAGTAGCGTGGATAATGGGGCATTGGGGACAGTGAGTAGCTTGGATTATGGGACATTGTGGATAGACAGGAACATTGATAATGGAAAATTGGGGACAGTGAGGAGCGTTGATAATGGGACATTCGGGACAGTGAGGAGCGTTGATAATGGGACATTTGGGACAGTTATAAGCGTTGATAATGGGACATTGGGGACAGTGAGTAGCGTTGATAATGGGATATTGGGGACAGTGAGGGGCATTGATAACGGGACATTAGGGACATTGAGTAGGGTTAATAATGGGACATTAGGGACAGGGAGGAGCGTTAATAATGGGACATTGTGGACAGGGAGGAGCGTGGATAATGGGACATTGTGGATATTGAGTAGCGTTGAGGATCGTTGATAATGGGACATTGGGCACAGTGAGGAGCGTTGATAATGGGAAATTGGGGACAGTGAGTAGCGTTGATAATGGGTCATTGGGGACAGTGAGGAGCGTTAATAATAGGACATCGGGTACAGTGAGGCGCGTTGATAATGGGACATTGGGGATAGTATCATGGAACGCCTCCATTGGACATTGTGGATAGACAGGACCATTGATAATGGAAAATTGGGGACATGATAATGGGACATTGGGGACATTAAGTAGCGTTGATAATGGGACAATGGGGACAGTGAGGAGTGTTGATAATGGGACATTGTGGCTATTGAGTAGCGATGATAATGGGACATTGGGGACATTGAGAAGCGTTGATAATGGGACATCGGGGATAGTGAGGAGGACATTGGGGACAGTGAGGATCGTTAATAATGGGACATTGGGAACAGTGAGGAGCGCTGATAATGGAACATTGGGTACAGGAGCATTGATAATGGGACATTGGGGATAGTATCATGGAACGCCTCCTTCACCATATTGGGGACAGTGAGGAGTGTGGATAATGGGACATTGTGGACAGGGAGGAGCGTTGAAAATGGGACATTGTAGGAGTGTTGATAATGGGACATTGTGGACAGGGAGGAGCGTGGATAATGGGACATTTGGGACACTTATAAGCGTTGATAATGGGACATTTTGGACAGTTATAAGCGTTGATAATGGAACATTGGGTACAGGAGCATTGATAATGGGACATTGGGGATAGTATCATGGAACGCCTCCCTCCACCATTGTATCATGGAACGCCTCCCTTCACAGAGGCAGTAAAGGCACAAAATGAACTAAAGTCGCGATACAGAGGGAAACAAATAAAACGTATTAAGTTCGGGGTCTGTATATTTGATAGCACATGCACTTTTGGTATCAAATCAGCGTTCCTTTGTTCCATGTACAGGGAATAATGGGACATTTGGGACAGTTAGAAGCGTTGATAATGGGACATTGGGATCAGTAAGGAGCGTTAATAATGGGACATTGGGTACACTGAGGAGCGTTAATAATAGGACATCGGGTACAGTGAGGCGCGTTGATAATGGGACATTGGTTACAGTGAGGAGCGTTGATAACGGGACATTGGGACAGTGAGGAGCGTTGATAACGGGACATTGGGACAGTGAGGAGCGAGGGAGGAGCGTTAATAATAGGACATCGGGTACAGTGAGGCGCGTTGATAATGGGACATTGGAGACAGTGAGGAGCGTTGATAACGGGACATTGGGACAGTGAGGAGCGAGGGAGGAGCGTTAATAATAGGACATCGGGTACAGTGAGGCGCGTTGATAATGGGACATTGGAGACAGTGAGGAGCGTTGATAATAGGACATTGGGGACAGGGAGGAGCATTGATAACGGGACAATGGGGACAGTGAGGAGTGTTGATAATGGGACATTGTGTATAGACAGGAACATTGATAATGGGACATTGGGGTTAGTATCATGGAACGCCTCCCTCTACCATAGTATCATGGAACGCCACCCTTCACCATAGTATCATGGAACGCCTACTTCACCACAATGGGACGTTGGTGAAAGTGAGGAGCATTGATAATGGGACATTTGGGACAGTTATAAGCCCTGCTAATGGGACATTGGGGACAGTTATAAGCGTTGATAATGGTTAGTAGCAATGATAATGGGACATTGGGTATAGTGAGTAGCGTGGATAATGGGCCATTGTGGATATTGAGGAGCGTTGATATTAGGACATTGGGGACAGTGAGGAGCATTGATAACGGGACATTAGGGACATTGAGTAGCGTTAATAATGGGACATTAGGGACAGTGAGGAGCGTTAATAATGGGACATTGGGGAAAGTGAGTAGCGTTGATAATGGGAGATTGGGGATAGTGAGGAGCGTTGATAATTAGACATTGTGGATATTGAGTAGCGTTGATAATGGGATATTGGGGACAGTGAGGAGCATTTATAATGGGACATTGGGTACAGTGAGGAGCGTTAATTATAGGACATTGTGGACAGTGAGGAGGGTTAATAATGGGACATTGGGAACAGTGAGGAGCGTTGATAATGGGACATTGGGGACAGTGAGGAGTGTTAATAATAGGACATTGGGTACAGTGAGGAGCGTTGATAATGGGACATTGTGGATATTGAGTAGCGTTGATAATGGGACATTGGGGACAGTGAGGAGCATTGAAAATTGGACATTGTGGACAGTGAGGAGCGTTGATAATGGGACATTGTGGACAGTGAGGAGCGTTAATAATAGGACATTGGGTACAGTGAGGAGCGTTGATAACGGGACATTGGGACAGTGAGGAGCGTTAATAATGGGACATTGGGTACAGTGAGGAGCGTTGATAATGGAACATTGGGTACAGTGAGGAGCGTTAATAATGGGACATTGAGGACAGTGAGGAGCGTTAATAATAGGACATCGGGTACAGTGAGGAGCGTTGATAATGGGACATTGTGGACAGTGAGGAGCGTTGAAAATGGGACATTGTGGACAGTGAGGAGCGTTGATAATGGGACATTGGGGATATTGAGGAGCATTAATAATAGGACATTGGGATCAGTAAGGAGCGTGGATAATGGGACATTGTGGACAGTGAGGAGCGTTGATAATGGGACATTGTGGACAGTGAGGAGCGTTGATAATGGGACATTGGGGATAGTATCATGGAACGCCTCCCTCCACCATTGTATCATGGAACGCCTCCCTTCACCATAGTATCATGGAACGCCACCCTTCACCATAGTATCATGGAACGCCTCCCTGGATATTGGGGACAGTGAGGAGCGTTAATAATAGGACATTGGGATCAGTAAGGAGCGTTGATAATTAGACATTGTGGATATTGAGTAGCGTTGATAATGGGAGATTGAGGATAGTGAGGAGCGTTGATAATGGAACATTGGGTACAGTGAGGAGCGTTAATAATAGGACATTGGGATCAGTAAGGAGCGTGGATAATGGGACATTGTGGATAGACAGGAACATTGATAATGGGACATTGGGTATAGTATCATGGAACGCCTCCTTTACCATAGTATCATGGAACGGCTCCCTCCACCATAGTATCCTGGAACGCCTCCTTCACCAAAGTATCATGGAACGCCTCCTTCCCCCTAGTATCATGGAACGCCTCCATCCACCATAGTATCATGGACCGCCTCCTTCACCATAGTATCATGGTACGCCTCCCTTCACCATTGTATCATAGAACGCCTCCCTTCACCATAGCATCATGGAACGCCTCCATTCACCATAGTATCATGGAACGCCTCCCTGGAACGCCTCCCTTCACCATAGTATCATGGAACGCCTCCCTTCACCATTGTATCATAGAACGCCTCCCTTCACCATAGTATCATGGAACGCCTCCCTTCACAGAGGCAGTAAAGGTACAACATGAACTAAAGTCGCGATACAGAGGGAAACAAATAAAACGTATTAAGTTCGGGGTCTGTATATTTGATAGCACATGCACTTTTGGTATCAAAACAGCGTTCCTTTGTACCATGTACAGGGACACTTGCATGCTGCACGTGCAGAAACTCCACTCGAGTTACTTTTATTTCCTATTTGTTTAGAAACTCGACAGCATGTCGATCGGGTTTCAATAGTCAGGATAGTTTTACGATTATAGATTGTAAAATACACTGTTTGAACAATATTATTTCTCACATTCTCTATAATTTAAAGTAAATTACTTCATTGTAGCGAATAACGATATCAGAGAGTGACCAGTCATGTGGTACCCGTCTAAAACATATTAAGTAAGTGGTGTTATGATTTTTTTTGATTTTTCAATATTCTATCAGAATTAAAGAAAATATGTTAGTAAGTGCCCCAGAGCTCAATGAGTCACAATCTACCAGTTGTCATCAATAGCCGAAACACTAAATTAACATGTAGCACATCACGGCAACACAGAAATGCCATGATGCACTTAGTCAATATTCAATTTCATTGTCTAGTCGTCTTGATCTGCTGTCAGAAACACCCACTACTAGAAATATTACTCACACCGAAGGACTGGAGACCAGATAAATTATAAATATTACGACAACCATGTGGAGTTAGTGATTCATTCAATACAACAGTTTTATGAGTTCCGAGGTAAATAATACAGAAATAGACTTACAGTTAAAATCTTAGAAGAATTTTATAGCCTGGTCCTGTTCTATTGTTTATATCAGGTTTATTATACAACGTTAAGTTAAAATTTCAAATCCATGTTTCAAATATGTGTAGCGATTGGAGTGATGTTTTATATGTCACCCGTGGGAGATAATTTTGAATCCCTGGACGGGTATATTTGTTTTCAGTTTAAATTCTGTTGATTATTTGTTTTCCTTTTTTTTGTGATTTTATACAGGTATTTTTGTAAACATTCCCACATACAAAAACTGTATGAACAATATTAATGCAAGTACAATATATTTCCTAAAAACGGACGGTTATTCATAATGTGTTGTGCAAATTTATTTGTGTACCAATATATTATTATAAAAACTATTTAAATACTATTTCAAATGACAATATCTGTAATATGTGTAAAATAGAAATAGAAACTACAGAACATCTATTCTGGGAATGTCCACAGTCCTTAAAGCTATGGCAAGATTTAAAAGAGAGATTATTTAGCAGAATAAGGAAAATCATTGATTTTAAGTTGGAAACAATACTTTTTGGAATTACTGAAAATTCTTCTATGCCCATTAACTATATTATTTTGTATACAAAATATTATATATATACTGTTTCCAGAAAAAAACAGAAGTTAAGTTTAAATGGTTTGAATGAGTTTCTTGCATTCAGATATAATATTGAGAAAGCTTTATCAGTAAAAAATTTATACAATGAAACATTTGATCAAAGATGGATGGAATGGAAGGATTTATTTTGAGAATTTTTTGTATACTACAATTTGCCTATTTGTCGATTGATATTTCTCTCTCCAAAAACAAACGCAATACGGGTTAGTAGAGTGCATGTTTTCTGGTGCTTATATGGATACATGCAATAATTGGCATGTATGTTTGTATTTACATGCATGTGTACGTATGTAAGTGCATGCAGACTTGCTGATGTTAGTGTGTATGTACGTGCATGTGTATGCATGTATGTATATACGTATGTAGGTCGTAGGAGTGTATATTATGTACGTATGTATATGTGTGTGTATAAGTGTTTTGTTAATGTTTTGTGATTATGATACTGATGTATATGTAAACACGTCTGGATGTGTGTGCTGTGTGTGAAATGTGGTACATGTAGTATGTTCTTGTTCTGTAGATGTCCAATACTCTATGTACAAATGTTTTATTTCCCAATCAAATTTCTGAATGTTATATATTGATGAAAAAATGTTATGAAATTGAAATATTTGAATTTAGATAAAATTAACAGAGAAAAATGAATGAGAGCCCTCCTGTGTGAGGACACCATATTGTTTAGGGGACTGACTCCAGGGCTCCCCAACCCTGGCAGTTCCTATCAATTTATTTATATATATCTGTATATACTTATCAGTATTATATATATATATATATATGATATTTGGCTGGGGGAAATAAAATATTTGAAAAAAATAAAAATAAAAAAAATATATATATATATATATTTGATGTAACATTGTAAAACTAAAAGTAGGAGAACTTATCTACGATAATCATTAGACTACGGTTGCGAAGTGTTATTGTATTTTTTACATAAAAATTAAAATAAAATGCTACATTTTGTATATAGTACTCAAGATATATTTAACATTGACCAGACTCGACCAAAACAGGAGATAACACCGACGATAAAGATTCACCTTTATGTGTTGTTAAGATAACGAAAATTCATACCAGTTAGCCATAACATTTGAAATATGGCTTTATAGTTTTAGTTTCAACTTTTAAAATATCTCAGTATTTTTCAAACAAATTGAGGTTGAGCACTAATTTATTAAACGTTTGTCACTTACATCAACTTTAAGTTTTGTATTGTTATGAATCCCATAAATTCACAAGGATTGCTCTATTTACTTAAAATGTATAATACGAAACTAACACTTTGCATTTTAAACCATTAGTTTCGTAAATAGTACTTAGTAACGTCTTGAACCGTCATTTTATTTAAAACAGCATATATTTCTTTTTGTAATAAAACTCTACATGTATACATTTTACGATCGGCAGAGTACACCTAATATAAAATATAACATCACGGCGTCAACACTAAGCCAAGCATTACAATCCTAACTTTGAATTGATGAATAACGACTATTAAAAAGCTTATTCACCAAACCAAAAGGAAATGCAACATGAACTTCCATAAAGCCTATCATATATAGTGGAGTTTTCTTGCGCCACATGCGACACCCGTACCATCCTGGTGTCTCAAGTCAGATCAATATTTCTGTCCATTTAAAAAAAAGAAAATGGTCACATTTCGTTGCTAGACAGTTAGTGTTTTTAAAAAACTTGAAAAGTTGAGAGTTGTCCGCAACTAAGTTTGTAGAATCCCAGCTCGCTCTAACTCAGCGGAAGAAACATTCTCCAACTCATTTCCTATTGACTGTTTTTGACTAAAGAAGCACGTTTTTGAATCTAAACAAACATTTTGAAATATTTTGAGAATTTTTGAAAAAGGATTTAACGTTTTGTATATCTAAAATGGGTATTTGTTTAGTAAGGTCCTAAAGGCTGTGTACTTTGAAGTCCATTTGATGTTAATGATGTAGATTTGTAAAACTGACAGAACGTAACTATTCTTACACAATACACAGCAATCTCCACCTTTAGACCGGCTCAAACTTTTTTCGAGTTGACATATATTACGGGAATGAAACCTGACATTATGCAAATTGCTCAGGAGCGCGCGCTCCACACTTCAGAAGCAGTAAATGTCAATACAATGTACATTTCTAATCTATTTTACTCCTTGTATAAAAGTTAGTAATTTCACAATCTAACTATATCATAGATACATCTGCTAGGTTTACAGATCATGTATATTATAGGTCGAAAAACTCTCTGCACTTGCAAGAATATCTGTGGACAAAGATCAATCACATTTAAACCATGCATTGTTTAGTGTAGTATACACATGTCTTTTGCGAATCAAGGGTTTTAACTGTTTCTTCCAAAGTACATTTCGCTAAAGTAACGCCGATAAAAAATAGTCTCTTGTACAATTGCCAGGTCTAACTACTGTCGAAAGATTTGTGTGTGTGCTTGGTTTTTAATAATGGATCTCCAGTTAGCTATTCGTTGCCAATCTTGACAGTCTTTGAGACCAAAGAAAGCCGTACGTTTTGTTATTAAAATTAAAATTTAATCATCGCCCGGAATGAGGATAAAATTGAAAAAAGTATCCTGGGGCGAACTTAGTCATTACATGTTAGCACCGTCGTTAATATTGGTTTTCACTGTAAAAAGTAATAAAAATTCGAATTAAGTAATATTGATTGTGATGTTTTCCTTCAAAATTTCAACTTAGACACACTGAGGTAAAACGTTCCAAGCTTCACAGATTTCCTTAGAGCAATCCTGATTTTTAAGAGTAAAGGTCGAGATTGGTCCACGATGTTCCCTACTCTTCTACAAACATCATTAACGCGCATCAGCAAGAGATTCAAGAAGGTCCTTCATCACGACATTTCCCTGAATGGTCCGCGGAGATTCATTATACATGTAGCATCGCATATTGTCATTCAAGGGGTCTTTGGAAACGCTTCCAGACTAATTCATCACGCGGAAGGACATTTAACGAATGACCGGGAACAAAGAATACTTTGTCACGACAAGAAAAATAGGACGTACTTTTCATGTGTTATTGACAACACGCCTGTAACCACTATCGAAAATGGTCGGAATTGGGTGATGTTTGTCAAATGACTTGTTTTATTGGGAATACATGAAAATGTCGTATAAAAATGTCGATCAGTCGGGTATATAAATGTGTCTCATGGTATCACTAGGTTGTGAATTGGTTTCGCGTGTCTATCAGAGTTTGTTGTATCACCCCTGTATGACCGTCATAGCCGTGTAAAAGTGGAGTACGGAGAAACGATTCCTGCCTTATCAGCCCCTACAAGTCTATCATAGCCGTGTAAAAGTGGAGTACGGAGAAACGAGTCCTGCCTTATCATGATCAGCCCCTACTAGTCTATCATAGCCGTGTAAAAGTGGAGTACGGAGAAACGATTCCTGCCTTGTCAGCCCCTACTAGTCTATCAATGAAGTACCTTGACAGAAACTGGAAACTCCTTTCCTGTTATTCACATTGTATCAGACCCACCAGGTTGTTTAAATAAAAATAACTATAATGGAGACAATTAAGGTTCAAAGCATTAAAACACTCATATTTTGAGCTACCGAATAAATAAAGTGAATTTCGTCCAAGTTCCGTTGCATATTTACAACGTAAAATCGGTCTTTATCACTTAGTTTTATTAAATAATTTGACAAATTATTTTTTAACTGGAGACAAATATAACCTTCAATGTAACCCTGTAGTCAGTCTTTCTCGTTTTTATATCCGACTTTCTGATACAAAGTATCACGTGACAGGGTTACGGAAAGAACTCGTGTATATTTCCACGTGAGAATGAAGAAGTTCACATGTGCTTTCAAAAGAGAGACATGACAAAAGCTGTTAATGTTGGCTTTCAGAGAAGTGAAAGACAAAAGTAGATATTTTAATGGAGAGAATGGCCGAAACTGTTCATGTGTGCTTTCAGAGAAGTGAAAGGCGAATTCAGGTCATGTTTGCTTTCAAGGGAGAGAAAGACAAAGCAGTATAGATCTGTTTTCTAAACAGAATGACGAAAGCAGTTGATAAATGCATTAAGAGGAGTGGAAGACAAAAACAGTTGAAGTGTGCATTCAAAGGAGAAAAAGTCGAAAACAGTTCATGTACTTGAAGAAGAAAGAATAAGGGATTGTTCATGTGTGCCTTCAGAAAAGAGAATGACGAAAAAAGTGCATGTGCGCTTTCAGAAGAAAGAATGACGAAAGTACTTCATATGTGGCTTCAGAAAAGAGTATGACGAAAGCAGTTTATGTGTGCCTACAGATGAGAGAATGACGAAAGCAGTTTATGTGTGCTTTCAGATAAGAGAATAACGAAAGAAGTTCATGTGTGCCTTCAGAAGAGAGTATGACGATAGCAGTTCATGTGTGCCTTCAGAAGAGAGAATGACGATAGCAGTCCATTTGTGACTTCAGAGGAAAGCATGATGAAAGCAGTTCATGTGCATGCGCCTTTAAATGAGAAAATGACGAAAGCAGTCCATGTGTGCCTTCAGAAGAGAAAATGACGAAAGCAGTTCATGTGTGCTTTCAGATGTGAGAAATGCGATAACAGTTATCGTCCGCTTTTTTTACCTGCTACAGCTGTACGAAGTAATTGACTTTCCCTTTGTCTAGAGGGCACTCGACAGCAATAAACTGGTTGTGTTGGCCCGAGGTCTACCGGTAGCTGAACCTGCCGAGGCCTACCCTTCCAATCCCGGCCTCTCGCGACCTTGTCTGACCATACCGCTTGATCATCTGATTCAACAGATTGATGTTCATGCAGCGTTAAAGTGTAACAATAGAAACACATTTTTGTTAATTGAAATAAAATCTTATATAAAATCCAGAGTTATTTTAAACATCAAAATTATGACTCATTTTACAAAATATGTTAATTGCTTTGTATCGCCGATGTAAACAGAATATCCCTATCGCTTAGTCTAAGTCGCTTCAAGTTTTAGAGAGTGAACAAACGGTCGCTTTCTAAGATCATATGAAAATGGATTGTCACCTTAATTAAAATGATTGAAATGTGGTTAACTTGCTTTCTAGATTGCTGGAAACTGAATGATTGTCTAGTTTTTAGTTAAATGAAGTGTAGAGTATTTTCTAGTTTTTACATTGAATTAAGGCATAATTAATAGATTATTTGACAGTGTATAAATATATTAAGGCATATTTCTGACGTTGCCCTTCTGGCTTCAAGCTTGTATAACTCCTGTCTGTAAGGAATGTAAAACAACTAAATAGTCTTGGTATTTTTTCTTATTGCAACTGGCAGGCGTGACGGATACAGTAATATCACTGTGTTATCTTGTATACTAGTAGTACATTTACTAATTGCACGAGTTATGACACTTAGAGAAGTTGTAACTGTACACACTGTTCAGCGTCCGTTATCTTGTATACTAGTAGTACATTTACTAATTGCACGAGTTATGACACTGAGCCAAGTTTTTACTGTACACACTGTTCAGCCTCCGTTATCTTGTATACTTGTAGTACATTTACTAATTGCACGAGTTATGACACTGAGAGAAGTTGTAACTGTACACACAGTTCAGCCTCCGTTATCTTGTACACTAGTAGTACATTTACTAATTGCACGAGTTATGACACTTAGAGAAGTTGTAACTGTACACACTGTTCAGCCTCCGTTATCTTGTATACTAGTAGTACATTTACTAATTGCACGAGTTATGACACTGAGCGAAGTTGTAACTGTACACACTGTTCAGCCTCCGTTACCTTGTATACTAGTAGTACATTTATTGATTGCACGAGTTATGACACTGAGCGAAGTTGTTACTGTACACACTGTTCAGCCTCCGTTATCTTGTATACTAGTAGTACATTTACTTATTGCACGAGTTATGACACTGAGCCAAGTTGTTACTGTACACACTGTTCAGCCTCCGTTATCTTGTACTATATAATACATTTGATTAATATGGTTAACACACACATGTTTATCTACATTTTAATACTCCTATAAGTTGTACTGCTTTTGAGATAAACTGAATTGAATTGAAATGTTTGATGTTTCTATGTGGGTAAAGAAATGACTATATTTTAGTTAACTGGATTATCGGAGAATAGATTATTTTAGAGATTAGAGATTAGAGAATAGAGATTTTAGATTAGAGAATAGATCTACAACGGTAGTTTTAGATCATTAAAGATCAATGCATTTACACTTGTTTTCTTGATTAACGGATGTGAGATTAACTGGTTTCCGAAACACCAAAGTCTGGGTAATGAATGTTTTCGTGTAGGGAGCGTAGAGACGCTAAAGGGAGGTAGCTCCAGAGTCAACCCGCACTTTGAAGTACAATTATCGTTTGGATTTCATTTATTTATTGTTAGAATGCAAGCACTTTTCTTTGTCAGTTTTCAATGAATGCATATTTAAATGGATCTGTTTGTGAATCTTGGATTCGGAGGAAATAATGAGACTAATGATAGTCAGAAAGTTTGATATTAACAACGGAACAAATATAATAAAATATTTTACATATTTTTTCCGATATTAACAATAACAGAACTGTAATGAGATACTAAACATAGTTAACTATTTAAATACTCCTTTTGTCGATAAACCGTTGTAAAACGCCTGAGACTAACATCGTGGAGTTGACACCATTCTCATTTTTCACACCAAAAAGTACACATACCTGCCCAGGAGCGATTATCTATCTTCCTACACTATGACGCACTCTGTGAAATTGTTTGCCGACTCAGATGTGTTATAAATCAAATAATTTGAAGTCCTAAAATTAATTGTTTAAAGTTTATGAATGAGTTTTTGTTCGTTTAAATCTTACTTTTTCTGGCTGACTCACGCGTCGCGGGTGTTTATACGGCTAATATACCTGTTGTTATTCTCTCGTTTATCATGTTTACATGGAGAAATTAAGAAATCTGACAAAACCTATCATATCCTGTAAAGAGTAGGGTTAGTGATGGTTTTTGGAGTTCCAGTGCAGCTGTCGTCAAGGTTCATACACTTATCATTTAGATTTAAAGTTGACGTGGGTTACGAAATGTCGGATGTTTCCTCATATTTGAAGTACGTGTACTTCGTTTCTCGTTTGTTAAAACTTTAAAACATACAAAACGTGTGTTCGGATTTCGTTCTCCTTTTTAGGATGTCAGAAATAATCCCTTGATACACGCATTTAGTTGAAAAGCCAAGGGCTGTGTTGGTGGCGTTATTCATTTACTTGGGTTCCATCATTTCATGAATATAGTTATAGATTTGTAAATGTATGTCTCTATGAACTGCTGTGTGAAGAGAGAATTAGCTGAACTTGAACTTGTTATATGATCAAGACATGGTGGTGGACACTCTGGCGACCTTCTTTGGACATTGGATCGCCATCGTACAATATGTGCGATACATTCGTCAGGGACGTAACCAGGCGTACGCACGGACGCACGGGCTTCCACGTATTTTTTTACTTTTAACAAGGATCACATTGTAGAACTGTATGTGATAAACTTTTACAACTCATATAATCCTGGGCCCTCAGTGAATTCATTATTTCATTGATATTGTTTCTTTTATTGACTATTTAACGAAAATGTTCCTTGTTCATATGGAGCTAATTATTACGCATTTGATAAAAAATACTACAAGCCATATATGAAAATGATAGGTATTTAGGTATTTTATGTCTCAAACTGCACCAGAATGGGTTCCGGATTCAAGAAATNGGGGGGGGAGTAACCCCCCTCCCGAACCCACCCCTTACTCCGCGCTTTGCGTTTCGTATGCTTCCACATACTCATAGTCCTGGTTACGTCCCTGTTCGTGATGCATTCTATGAGAACGTACATTTGTCGAAAACTGTGTTTACAACGAAAGTATGTTTCAGCATAGGTTAGATTCGCTACATCTAAAGACCCCTTTCTTTTAGTTTCCTTCCTCGATTTTCTTTTGCCATAATTTTGCCATTATGTGTATTATAAAAATAATCTTAAATGGAGTTTCCTTTGCCATAATTCTGCCATCACATGTCATACAAAAAAATCTTAAGTAATAAAAATCAACATAATGGTATAAAAATATAATGTGTTTATGTTCTATTTGATAACACTCACAGGGAACTCGGTAAATATAACTCCTCTTGAATGCGGGAGTTCGTGCTTCGAAATTATCCAAATTTTCCTTGCTGTGTGGTTTTATAAGTCTTTTGTGTTTTAACCTTTTTAGTCACCGGCATAAACTGTTTGCCTAGCGACACACGTCGTTAAGGAAAATACAGGTTTAGGACATTTGAGTTTTTAAGTGTGTTTGGCCTTTAACAAAATCACCGATGATCAAGAACATTCAGAAGTCCATTTGTTTACATAGGTACAGCATATGTTAGAACGCTTAATATTCATCTAACGCTTGTAATGAAAATATTAATAATAAGAGTTATTAATCTTGATTGAGCAAATATTCCCGACGCTAATTGTTCACAGTACCGTTGATGAACACCACATGATGTTAACGTAACAGGCGCGAAAAAAAATCACGGCAAGACAGGGATTCGAACCGGGACCCTCAGAACTCCAGATGGACGCTCGCTACAGATTGTTTGAAATGTTCACATAATACAACACTAAACCTATCAAGTGATGACAAATCGACATTTAATATTCATGAACAGTAAGTACTTCATAAACACTAATTGATCCTAGAATACACGGGGATCGGATACTGGTACCAATAGCTCAGACCTGATACCATGTAAGATAGAATGGATGTAAGAAAACGGCGTACGTCATCATACTGACGAATAACGATGGTTACATATTGCAGATTGTAATACCAGCAAGAGTGAAATCGAACCACATATTTCCACTACCTCGAACTAATTATCTGTCTCGTTGACTTAACAATGTGTTTTAGTATATACAAATGAATATACAACATTTGATATGGCGCCTTATCTAGCTAGAATAAGCAATTCTAAAGCGCTTTACAGTACATAGATAAACAACTTATGCAATCAATTCAATTAACTTATACATAAGATAATACATTGACCAATACAATTTTGAGGAATTTGCAGGAACTGCCTTATCAGGCGCTAACTAAATACTTTCCTATGCTACCGTGCTAATATCTACCTTTGAGTGCATGCCTGCATGTGTGCTGGAGATGTATTTTGTTCTGTTTGTAGTGGGACCGTGCTTCTAACGCCATCTTTTAAACCGTCACCTCACTTGAATGCTACAGCACAGATACCTCAACACCCACCCCAGACCATTTCATATTCCACCTATTCCGTCTTTGCGTATTGCAGAGTTATCTTCTCTTGGGAGCAGGGATTGATTGTTACGTCATTGGTCTGTGTGAGAAAATTACGTCGTTTTCTCAAAAATTGATGACGTTTCTCTCACAAACAAGTAACGTAACAATCAATACCTGGTCCCAAGGGAAGATAACTCTGCAATACGCAAAGACGGAATATGTTGTTGGAGTTGTGTTAGCAAGAGAAAAACACTTTCTCTGAATATTCCATGCGTACGACGACTTCGGGAATCGAACCTCGGCCGCCTGCGTGAAAGTTTACATATCCAGTCATTATCTACAATAATGAGAAAATCTACGTTTTCCACAGCAGATCTGCTACTTACTGCATACGTGTACCTTAGATGTAAGCATACAAGAAGAGAAAAAACATCACTGATTTTTTTCGATTGAAGGTACACATGCTCACTTGAATGATTTATTGCTGAATCTATTGGAATTCTGTTAAATTTAAGCACTTTCAATTGCATTTAAAAGAAAGTTTAGAGCAGGTGTGTGTTTAAAACAGCGCTGACGGATTCTACCACACCAACGAGTATTCTCCTTTCATTTAATTACCTCCCATAACCAGTTGAAGAGTGACGGATGGAGAACTCGTTTACTAACGAGCGGAGCGGATGACGGTGAGGTCTATGGAAAACGGTCCGCAAAACTCGTTGTATCAGGTGCAGACTGTCGTATATTTCCTCCCAATTACTAGAGATAAGTCAGCGGCGTTTTCAGGGGGCACACAGACAATATTTATCGTACGTTTTTTCTACATAATTACTTAAACAAACCCAGTCTCTGTAGTCTGAAGGGGTGTGTTCTGTGTGGACCTAGCATTCTCAGAGGCTCGGAAACATGGTCTCCTGATTGACATGTTTAGACTAGAGTTACAACTCATTCCTTCACGCTTACTGCTACGAAGCCAGAAGTTGCACAAGCACAATTAATGAAGTTTATCAGAGTCTGGTAAAAGATGATATGCATGATCAGCCACTGATTACCTTTCCGGACCTGTTATATCGCCTGGTTGGTTTTTCTTTTACAAACAAAATTAAAACATCTTGAAGACGCGAGATATTAACTTATTGATTTAGTGACACAATAAAAGTGTTTCCGGTATAACGTATGCATAACCTTGCCGAACTTAGGTCTCCTAGCACGCATTTCACGTGGGGCCACTTCAGGTTTCTATAAAATATTTGTAAATAACCAAAAACATTTAAAACATGTCATTTACAACTCAAAACAGTGCTTGGTAACAGTTTACAATAAATGACTGAAAAAATTCTGGACATGCGATAATGAGAAAAACAGAAATGATTCGAGCAATTTTGTATTGCCACATGTGAATATATAGCTTACGGTTTCACTGCGGAAGTCGTAACTACTGGCAGGTTTGATGTTTTTGTCCTTAATTTATTGGGGTCGCTTAGGTTATCCATTCTTACTTTATAAAACCAGTCAACGAGCATAACTTGTCCAAATATATGTTATGCACGTGCCGTAAACAGTCCATGGCGGTAAGCTAATCGCCTTATCTGTCCAATAACTGTAAGCCAATCAGACTGCGCTATCTCACGTGCATGTCTACGTACATGCATCAAAGTACACGAGATCGGATCTAATTCTGGGTTTGGTCCCTGTACGTGTATATCGACAAACACACATTGTAAAGGATACTTCAAATCTCTTTAAAGGCACATCTCCTCCTTATCTGAATGAGTTATAGCAAACACAAAGCTCCCGTTATCATTAAAGGCGCACATGTATCTATTCTCCGTAAAGGCGCATAAACTAGTACAAATATTCTCCTTAAAGGCGCATATACGCATTGTCACACACAAAACCTTCATTTTCTCTTAAAGCGCATATACTAATTTTATACACACAGAAAACCTCCATTTTAAATGATAGCACACATTTCTTTAATCTTCCAAAAGGTGCATACAATGTATATGTACTCATTTTCTTCAGACAGAAACCCCCAATTCTTACTAGATGCGCAAATTCGTGTATCACTTTTCTTCTTGAAGGCGGATGTATACTCATTCATTATCTACAAATAAAAATCAAAAGGGCATTAACTCAATGTTTCAAACACCTTTCTGTTCCTCTTTAAAGTCAGGATATGATTATTGAAATCTCTTAGCACCCTTAAGGGCATTTACTCATTTTCTGTAAATTATATATAAATCTTCTCTCTTTTTGAACTATCTGTGTTAAGGCATGTGCTATCGATATCGTTCAAATTATGTATAAATTCTGTCACGGATTTTTTTTATACCACCACTCTTCCAAATTAAGAGAAGGAAATCTTTTTTATCCGTCAAAAAAGATCCGATATGAAAGGAACTGTTAAGCGTCATTGTCAAAAGCTTAGTGCCGAGTTAAATAATAAATTAAACAACGAATGTTATCAATCTTTAACGCTTATAACAGCTTAACATGTATAATTCTATATACAAATTATACACTCGGTCGTTTTCATATACTTTCATTTTTTACCATCCATATATTGTAATAGGTACATATACCCTCAGCTGTCTTATCATTAAGCACGTGTAGTGGGAGTATAAACTATTCTTAATAAAATCGAAATGTCTACGGATGCTGATTTCCTACTTTCGAAATAAATGAGATCCACATTTCCCCTTTACGTTTTCATTGTCATTGAAAACAATTCATCCTGATTGGTTCGTGTGCACTTAAAGGTTTTAATAGTTCAATTTAAAAATTATTTCTTGCTGCCTATTAAATTGCTAAACCAATGCACGTGCAACTACATCAGACAGTGGCACATCCTCAGCTGTAGGTCAGATAGATTCCGAGCTATTGTCGTCTGAACGTGTGAGACCGAAGTGTTTTCATTCAGATAACAAAAGAGAAAGTACCAGAAAAAAGAAGAACAATTACCCTATTCTTCAACATTCAGGACGATGCTCTAAACTCGAATTACGAACTTTAATGTGAAATTAGAAGGAAAATGTATGAACAGCAAAACTTAATGCGGTCAATGAGATATTGTCGTTCATATTTTCTTTTCAATCAACGACGAATTTGTCATTAAAAAATTGTTTAATAAAAAAACCTATTTTAAAACATAATAACCGTGCATGTACAACTGGAACTCAAATGGACCGTCCGGCGTATCATATTAGGGCAAACAGCATGATGCACATGTGTTCACAAAAAGGAAAACAACATGATGTATCGTCAAAGGAGGGAAAACATCACAATCGATATGTATCGTCATTAAGAGAGAGCAAACAAACCGACATTTCATCATTAAAGAGGGGGCAAATATGGTGGCTTGTATTTCGCTTTGACGGGTTTTCGTCTTTTCGTTATTTCGTTATTTCGCTTGGCGTTATTTCGCGGGCGACATAGCGAAAAGACGAAATGTCATATATAAGCCACCATAGGCAAACACCATGGTGTTTTCTTCATAAGAAAAAGGGCAAACAGGAAACAGACGTACCATTTATTGTCATCAGGTGTCAGCCAAAATATTTTTGTTTAAGTTAACATATTTCATATTAAAAAAGCAAGCATGCATCAATCTAGGTTCAAAAACAGCTTAAAGGGCCGGATCTCACAGTGCAAACCCCCCTCGCCACGACCCTGATTTCACACTCGATATGCCATCTCGACCATATGTTAACAGTGTCCTGACAAATCTCCTCAAATAATCAAATACACTCGGTTATGAATGTTGTTTTGCAATGATGTAAGTATTTGTTTATTGTTTTTGACACAAGCGACACGTTCGGAACACAGCTGGACAATTGTACACTTCAAACGTCTAGATCCGTGGGATGCCTTTTCGATAGAACATCAATAGAATCTTATCACCGTTCAAACTTGTCTCGAGTATGTTTCTCTGTTAAAATAATAAGTTATAAATATGATAAGAGTTAGGATGCTTACATAACTTGGTAACAAGTAGATTCAGGCCGGTGTTTGTCAAAGTAAGGGAGAAATTTCTTATGTGCATGTGCACGGACTCTGACAGACTATTATAGAGCGAGTTTATACATGTACCTATCTTATCTTTCTATCCATTACTGTTTGTAACATATCATAGACACAATACCGTAGCAGAACACATGGTCTATTATTTGTTTAAATGATGCATATTCTGATCAATATTACCTTGTTGATGAGGGTCAGTGCTTTTGAAATTAAACTAATTGACCTCATCGGTTGGAATAGAATAAACAGATATTACAATCAGTTTCAATTTAGAATCAACTGGTTGTTATGAGATTGGCTGAATGTTGATCTTATTGCTGTGGAGTTGGTCATACATAAATGTAGTTAGTACAATTAACTCATAGTTGTGAGATGATGATGATGATTGAATAAAACAGCTACACTATTTGTGAAGTTCGCTGAGATACACATTTAACTTGTTTTGTTTTGAAAACTAATGAGCTCTGTTTGACTTCTAAGTAAGAAAATATCTTAAATCCGACTCGGTCCTGCAATCTTATGTAAAAACGTTCGATAGCAAGATTTACATACTTGTGCATGGAGAGACATATTAGTATAAATTAGGACTATCATCTTTCAATATAGACCGGATCTTCCAAAAACATCCAGGTTCCTGATAATTAATTAAATACTCCTAAACAAAATAAAACTGGTGTCATCGGCAGGAATGTAGGCAACTCGATAAGATAGCATTTAAATAGTTTGAAAGAATGAGCATTCTTACATTCTCAAGGTCTCGCGCAGGGTTTCTGACTTGTAATCTAATCATTCTGTGAGTGTCTTCGAAGATGCTACTTTAGATAGCCGACAGAAAAACAGCAAGCCGAGAGGCAAATCAGCTACGACAACAAAGTGTAAGATTACAAGCTTTTAGTAAAAACTGACAGCAAGAAATTTAAAAATCGGAAGACTTTATTTCAGAAGACCAGTGAAGCAAACTAGAGAAACGATACGATTACAGAATCTGTCACTGAAGCTCGGGGGGAGTAGCCGTATGTTTGTATAACCCGACGCTGTCCTCCCGAGAACTTCAATTTGAGCTAATTTGAGATAGTCAAGGCGATTCGGAAGTTATTTTTCCTCTTCTCGTTGGCATCGGTAGTTATTTGTAATGATAACATGCTATCGGTCTGATGATCTCGTATCTAAAGTCTGGTCAACTTAAAAGTCGAGTAAAGGTTGAAACTCAAACGCGTATAGCAAATTATTTCGCATGTGAGATCTACAAGTTTTTCGTGTTGTATTCGTTATCACCGTTGGTTTCTTACGCTCGAATTATGTTTCATGACAACTGCAGACTACAGTGTGTTAAAATATAGTTAAATGTCTAAGATAGTATTTCGTCACCGTAACATAAACATCACATTCTGTCTTATATACATAGTCCTGATATTCAATGTTCAGTATTTATGAGTCGAAGTCCCGATACTTCGAATTTTTCCGATGATCCCTCAAAGTTCGAAACATCGAAGTTTGACTGTAATTTCAAAAATACAGTTGAGTTGGTATAGGAATGGCGCGTGACGTCGATGACAGATATTTCTTTGACTAAGAAAGATACAGAAAAGTCCTATCCTCGGAGAGATACAGTCATGTCTTTCTTAGATATGTTTTATCCTCAGAGAGATGGCATGCATGTCTTATCCTAAGAGAGAAACAGGCATGTCTTATCCTAAGAGAGATACAGGCATGTCTTATCCTCAGAGAGACCACAGACATGTCTTATCCTCAGAGAGACCACAGGCATGTCTTATCCTAAGAGAGATACAGGCATGTCTTATCCTCAGAGAGACCACAGACATGTCTTATCCTAAGAGAGATACAGGCATTTCTTATCCTCAGAGAGACCACGGACATGTCTTATCCTAAGGGAGATACAGGCATGTCTTATCCTCAGAGAGACCACAGACATGTCTTATCCTCAGAGAGACCACAGGCATGTCTTTTCCTAAGAGAGATACAGGCATGTCTTATCCCTCAGAGAGACCACAGACATGTCTTATCCTAAGAGAGATACAGGCATTTCTTATCCTCAGAGAGATACAGGCATGTCTTATCCTCAGAGAGACCACAGCAATGTCTTATCCTCAGAGAGATACAGGCATGTCTTATCCTCAGAGAGACCACAAACATGTCTTATCCTCAGAGAGACCACAGACATGTCTTATCCTCAGAGAGACCACAGACATGTCTTATCCTCAGAGAGACCACAGATATATCTCATCCTCAGAGAGACCACAAACATATCTTATCATCAGAGAGATACAGATATATCGTATCCTCAAAAAGATGGCATACATGTCTTATCCTCAGAGAGATCACATACATGTCTTATCCTCAGAGAGACAACATACATGTCTTATCCTCAGAGAGACCACATTCATGTCTTATCCTCAGAGAGACCACTGACATGTCTTATCCTCAGAGAAACCACAGACATGTCTTATGATCAGAGAGTCCACAGGCATGTCTTATCCTCAGGGAGACCACAGGCATGTCTTATCATCAGAGAGACCACAGACATGTCTTATCCTCAGAGAGACCACAGGCATGTCTTATCCTCAGAGAGACCACAGACATGTCTTACCCTTAGAGAGACCACATACATGTCTTATCCTCAGAGAAACCACATACATGTCTTACCCTCAGAGAGACCACAGACATGTCCTATCCTCAGAGAGACCACGGACATGTCTTTCCCTTAGAGAGACCACAGATATGGCTTTTCCTCAGAGAGACCACAGACATGTCTTATCCTCAGAGAGATCACAGACATGTTTTATCCTAAGAGAGACCACAGACATGTCTTACCCTTAGAGAGACCACATACATGTCCTATCCTCAGAGAGACCACAGACATGACTTATCCTCAGAGAGACCACATATATGGCTTTTCCTCAGAGAGACCACATACATGTCCTATCCTCAGAGAGACCACAGACATGTCTTACCCTTAAAGAGACCACAGACATGTCCTATCCTCAGAGAGACCACAGGCATGTCTTATCCTCAGAGAGACCACAGACATATCTTATCCTCAGAGAGACCACAAACATGTCTTATCATCAGAGAGACCACAGACATGTCTTACCCTTAGAGAGACCACATACATGTCTTATCCTCAGAGAAACCACAGACATGTCTTACCCTCAGAGAGACCACAGACATGTCCTATCCTCAGAGAGACCACATACATGTCTTATCCTCAGAGAGACCACAGATATATCTTATCCTTAGAGAGACCACATACATGTCCTATCCTCAGAGAGACCACAGACATGTCTTACCCTTAAAGAGACCCCAGACATGTCCTATCCTCAGAGAGACCACAGGCATGTCTTATCCTCAGAGAGACCACAGACATGTCTTGTCCTCAGAGAGACCACAGACATGTCTTACCCTTAAAGAGACCACAGACATGTCCTATCCTCAGAGAGACTACAGACATGTCTTATCCTCAGAGAGACCACACACATACATGTCTTATCCTCAGAGAGACCACAAACATGTCTTATCCTCAGAGAGACCACAGACATGTCTTGTCCTCAGAGAGACCACAGACATGTCTTACCCTTAAAGAGACCCCAGACATGTCCTATCCTCAGAGAGACCACAGGCATGTCTTATCCTCAGAGAGACCACAGACATATCTTATCCTCAGAGAGACCACAAACATGTCTTATCATCAGAGAGACCACATACATGCCTTATCTTCAGAGAGACCACAGTCATGTCTTATCCTCAGAGAGACCACAGACATGTCTTACCCTTAGAGAGACCACATACATGTCCTATCCTCAGAGAGACCACAGACATGTCTTACCTTAAAGAGACCACAGACATGTCTTATCCTCTGAGAGACCACAGACATGCCTTATCCTAAGAGAGACCACAGACATGTCTTACCTTAGAGAGACCACAGACATGTCTTATCCTCTGAGAGACCACAGTCATGTCTTATCCTAAGAGAGACCACAGACATGTCTTACCCTTAGAGAGACCACATACTTGTCTTATCCTCAGAGAAACCACATACATGTCTTTCCCTTAGAGAGACCACAGACATGTCTTATCCTCAGAGAGACCACAGACATGTCTTACCTTAGAGAGACCACAGACATGTCTTATCCTCTGAGAGACCACAGACATGTCTTATCCTAAGAGAGACCACAGACATGTCTTATCCTAAGAGAGACCACAGACATGTCTTATCCTAAAAGAGATACAGGCATGTCTTATCCTCAGAGAGACCACACACATACATGTCTTATCCTCAGAGAGACCACAAACATGTCTTATCCTCAGAGAGACCACAGACATGTCTTATCCTCAGAGAGACCACAGATATGTCTTTTCCTCAGAGAGACCAAAGACATGTCTTTTCCTCAGAGAGACCACAGACATGTCTTATCCTCAGAGAGACCACAGACATGTCTTTTCCTCAGAGAGACCACAGACATGTCTTATCCAAAGAGAGATACAGACTAGTCTTATCCTCAGATGACATACCTGTGTTTGTCTTAGAGCGATGACTGTATGAGTAATATTACATAGATGAGCGTGGAAACGGTCAGATTTACACATGCACGCGTGTGCCCTCACTCGAGGCAGTTTGCTCTTAATACGCTGACCGTCAGCTTCATTGTTGTTATTTTTACTCGGCGTTGATTTTTAATTTCTGAACATAAAATCATAACTTACCTGAAACACCTGCACATGACGCATACCTGTGTCACTAGGGCGAGTACACACTCAGGTATGACATGGATTGGATTTAAATGCTATGTTTTGAATTTTAAATGCGTCCTTCATGTTATTTTTAAGTTTTGTTTCTATAAACAACTAATGGAATTTAAATCATAACTCGCATTAGAGAGTTTCAGACTGACTGTGATAACTGTTGTCCACACGGTACAAGATAGTATGCTTCGAATGTATTACATAATTGCTTGCGCTTTACATTAAAAACCCCACAAATTTAAATACATTTTTGTCAGTTACTGGAATAAGGATATCTAATTAAAAGTAAAGAATGCATAACTAAAAGCCATTCTACTCATTCAATACATTTATTCACGTGACTAAGTTTTGTCAGCCGTTGTATCTATGTTGTACATGTATCTACATTTAATGTAATCCGTCCATTGTCCGTCACAGATCCAGGTAATCCGTCCATTGTCCGTCACTGATCGATGCTACCGTTTGTGACGTCACAAGTTTGTTTTGCGTTGTATAGCTATCGGTCAGTCGGCCGTCACATTTTGGGTCATAATTGGGTCTAAGTCAGTAAACAGCCGTTCTTACTAAGTAATCCGTCTCCTGTTCCCGAAGGCGAAATTTTCACGATGTAAATTTGACTTAAATTTCTCACTAATGCCACGTGTATTCATCTGTGTAGGTGATAACTGATTTCTATTTGTCGAGTCGTTGATTTGTACATAAATAATCTGACCACAGGTCGAAAATATAGAGTGATCACGTGGTCTAAGCATACATGAAGAATAGTTTTTGTTCTGTAAAACGCGCGTTGAAAAATATGTTTTTTATGTGGAAATTGCAAAGAAAATGTAATATAAATTACCACGATCTCATTTATCACTTTTATGCGCACAAAGCAAATTGAAGTCGTATCTTATAATTGGACACGTTAATTAACTATAAAACGGTACACTCATTAACAATGACGATCTGCATGTTACAGTTTTATCAACGGCAGACAACAATCAACCAACTCTAACACCAGGTAATACAGAAAAAAACAAAGGGAGATAATCATAAGAAAAAAGGGTGCATTAAAAAAGTAAATAATTAAATCTAAAAAACAGACATTAACATATTTTAACTTCCACAGCCGCATAACGAGAATTGTCAATCTAGCAATTTGAAAAAAACAATTTTTTTCTTAACATTTAACTTAAATTGGATTTTTTTTACATTTTACTGCTTGTCTGCGTCCCTATGATGCATTAAGCTCGGTCGTCATTAGCACAAATACCGCCAAGTGATGCCCGCAAGTATTGCTCAGTGTCGCCAATAAGTAGTGCCCATTGATGCCCGTAAATATTGCTCAGTTTCGCCAGTACGTATTGCCGATTGATGCCCGCAATTATTGCTCAGTGTCGCCAATATGTATTGCCGATTGATGCCCGTAAGTATTGCTCAGTGTTGCCAATAAGTAGTGCCCATTGTTGCCCGTAGATATTTCCCAGTGTCGCTAATAGGTATTGCCCATTGATGCCCGCAAGTATTACACAGTGTCGCCAATAAGTATTGCCGATTGATGCCAACACGTATTACTCAGTGTCGCCAATATGTATTGCCCATTCATGCCCGTAAATATTGCTCAGTGTCGCCAATATGTATTGCCGATTGATGCCCGTAAGTATTGCTCAGTGTCGCCAATAAGTAGTGCCCATTGATGCCCGTAGATATTGCCCAGTGTCGCCAATAGGTATTGCCCATTGATGCCCGCAAGTATTACACAGTGTCGCCAATAAGTATTGCCCATTGATGATGCCCGTAAGTATTGCTCAGTGTCGCCAATAAGTTTTGCCCATTGATGCCCGTAGATATTGCCCAGTGTCGTCAATAGGTATTGCCCATTGATGCCCGCAAGTATTGCTCATTGTCGCCAATATGTATTTCCCATTGATGCCCGTAAATATTGCTCATTGTCGCCAATAAGTAGTGCCCATTGATGCCCGTAAATATTGCCCAGTGTCGCCAATAAGTATTGCCCATTGATGCCCACAAGTATTGATCAGTGTCGCCAATAAGTATTGCCCATTGATGCACGTAAATATTGCTCAGTGTCGCCAATAGGTATTGCCCATTGATGATGCCCGTAAGTATTGCTCAGTGTCGCCAATAAGTAGGGCCCATTGATGCCCGTAGATATTGCCCAGTGTCCCCAATAGGTATTGCCCATTGATGCCCGTAAATATTGTTAAGTGTCGCCAGTAAGAATTGTCCATTAATGCACGCAAGTATTACACAGTGTCGCCAATAAGTTTTGCCAATTGATGTCCACAAGCCCGTAGATATTGCCCAGTGTCGCCAATAGGTATAGCCCATTGATGCCCGCAAGTATTTCACAGTGTCGCCAATAAGTATTGCCGATTGATGCCAACAAGTATTACTCAGTGTCGCCAATAAGTATTGCCCATTGATTCCCGCAAGTATTACACAGTGTCGCAAATAAGTATTGCCCATTGATGCCCGCAAGTATTGCCCGTGTCGCCAATAAGTATTGCCCATTGATGCCCGCAAGTATTGCTCAGTGTCGCCAATAAGGCCCATTGATGCCCGCAAGTATTACACAAGTATTTCACAGTGTCGCCAATAAGTATTGCCGATTGATGCCAACAAGTATTACACAGTGTCGCCAATAAGTATTGCCCATTGGTGCCCGCGAGTATTGCTCAGTGTCGCCAATAAGGATTGCCCATTAATGGCCGCAAGTATTGCTCAGTGTCGCCAATAAGGCCCATTGATGCCCGCAAGTATTACACAGTGTCGCCACTAAGTATTGCCCATTGATGCCCGCAAGTATTGCTCCGTGTCGCCAATATGTATTGCCCATTGATGCCCCCAAGTCTTGCTCAGTGTCGCCAATAAGGATTGCCCATTAATGGCCGCAAGTATTGCTCAGTGTCGCCAATAAGTATTACCATTGGTGCCCACGAGTATTGCTCAGTGTCGCCAATAAGGATTGCCCATTAATGGCCACAAGTAGTGCTCAGTGTCGCCAATATGTATTGCCCATTGATGCCCGCAAGTATTGCTAATTGTCGCCAATATGTATTGCCCATTAATGCCCGTAAATATTGCTCAGTGTCGCAAATATGTATTGCCCATTGATGCCCGTAAATATTGTTCTGTGTCGCCAGTAAGTATTGTCCATTGATGCACGCAAGTATTACACAGTGTCGCCAATAAGTTTTGCCCATTGATGCCCACAAGTATTGCTCAGTGGCGCCAATAAGTATTGCCCATTGATGCCCGTAAATATTGTTCTGTGTCGCCAGTAAGTATTGTCCATTGATGCACGCAAGTATTACACAGTGTCGCCAATAAGTTTTGCCAATTGATGTCCACAAGTATTGCTCAGTGTCGACAATAAGGATTGCCCATTAATGGCCACAAGTAGTGCTCAGTGTCGCCAATATGTATTGCCCACTGATGCCCGTAAATATTGTTCAGTGTCGCCAGTAAGTATTGTCCATTGATGCCCGCAAGTATTACACAGTGTCGCAAATAAGTATTGCCCATTGATGCCCGCAAGTATTGCTCCGTGTCGCCAATAAGTATTGCCCATTGATGCCCACAAGAATTGCTCAGTGTCGCCAATAAGTATTGGCCATTGATGTCCACAAGTATTGCTCAGTGTCGACAATAAGGATTGCCCATTAATGGCCACAAGTAGTGCTCAGTGTCGCCAATATGTATTGCCCATTGATGCCCGCAAGTATTACACAAGTATTTCACAGTGTCGCCAATAAGTATTGCCGATTGATGCCAACAAGTATTACACAGTGTCGCCAATAAGTATTGCCCATTGATGCCCCCACGTATTGCTCACTGTCGCCAATAAGTATTGCCCATTGATGCCCACAAGAATTGCTCAGTGTCGCCAATAAGTATTGCCAATTGATGCCCACAAGTATTGCTCAGTGGCGCCAATAAGTATTGCCCATTGATGCCCACAAGGATTGCTCAGTGTCGCCAATAAGTATTGCCCATTGATGACAGTAGATATTGCCCAGTGTCGCCAATAGGTATAGCCCATTGACGCCCGAAAGTATTTCACAGTGTCGCCAATAAGTATTGCCGATTGATGCCAACAAGTATTACACAGTGTCGCCAATAAGTTTTGCCAATTGATGTCCACAAGTATTGCTCAGTGTCGCCAATAAGGATTGCCCATTAATGGCCACAAGTATTGCTCAGTGTCGCCAATATGTATTGCCCATTGATGCCCGTAACTATTGCTCAGTGTCGCCAATAAGTAGTGCCCATTGATGCCCGCAAGTATTTCACAGGGTCGCCAATAAGTATTGCCCATTGGTGCCCACGAGTATTGCTCAGTGTCGCCAATATGTACTGCCCATTGATGCCCGTAAATATTGCTCAGTGTCGCCAATATGTATTGCCCACTGATGCCCGTAAATATTGTTCAGTGTCGCCAGTAAGTATTGTCCATTGATGCCCGCAAGTATTACACAGTGTCGCCAATAAGTTTTGCCCATTGATGTCCACAAGTATTGCTCAGTGTCGCCAATAAGTATTGCCCATTGATGCCCACAAGTATTGTTCAGTGTCGCCAATAAGGATTGCCCATTGATGCCCACAATTATTGCTCAGTGTCGCCAATAAGTTTTGCCCATTGATGTCCACAAGTATTGCTCAGTGTCGCCAATAAGGATTGCCCATTGATGCCCACAAGTATTGCTCAGTGTCGCCAATAAGTATTGCCCATTGATGTCCACAAGTACAATTAATGTAGAGTGGTGCCAAAAATATTTGCTCAGATATTCCTCCGACTATGGTTTAATGACGCCAAAATCTATTGCTAGTTGATGCGGAAAGTTATTGTCCATTTGTGCTCACATGTATCGCCAATTGATGCCCACAAGAGTAGTGCCCAGTGATAGCCAAACACAAAAAAAACACCCAGTGATGCCCACAAGTATTGCATTGCCAATGATTCCTACAAATGTTTCCCGGTGATGTCCCCAATAGATATTGTGAAATCTGACGAAATCTTATAAGTTTATTTCCAGATTGTTATACTTCGATGGTTCTGGATTCCGGCGGACAGACACATGCGATACCATTGCCATCAGTCCACATGTCATATGTATCTCTTAACATGGGATAAAAGTTGTTTAATCCATATTGACTTGGGAAGATCACCGAAAAAATAAAGTCCGTCCTTCTGACTCTAACGGAACATTGAAAGGAAGGAGAACTTGGGATACGATCTCTAAATTCAAACACGGATGCATGCATGAACATTGGAATTTCACAAACAAAACATTTGTTTCTGAATGCAAGAGATTTATTTTACATTATTTTGAACTAAACTGAACAACTGAGGTGGTTGTTAACAGGTGAATGGCCTTCGTATTTGTACAGTGTTTACCGAGTCAACAGAGACAGTGATGGTTTTTCTATTTCACAAATCTTTGTTTACAGAATAGGACATACTATGTGAAAGGATATTAATTTCCAAAGCCAATAATGACAGCAGTAATTTTATTACAGTAAGTTATTCCCACAAAGTTGTCACCGTCCTCATATGTCTATCTTACTAGAATTTATAGTGATTTAGAGAGACAGTCATGACCACGTGTTCGGTAAGCCTCTATTTGAAGTAGAATTAAAAGTTGGCTAATATAATTACAGCGACAATTTATCGTGTTTGTTTCTCATTCATTACAGGGGCCTAAAAGTGTAGATGCAATTTAAACGCCAACACGAGGAATATTTTCCGTTATTGAGTGACAATCCGAATGTCAAAACAAGGTAATCCTTAATGACTCTTTCAAATATTTATATGTTTAATAGCAAATATTAAAACTGTTCATCAGACGATCTTATTTAAAACTTTCTTACATAGCGATGTGAAAGAAGAAATAAGACGTATGTCACCTTCACCGGAACTTACAGAGATATTTGATTACAATCAATGACTGTGTCATATTTACGGCTGGGTGCATTTTGTTAATAAATTTGAATCTGCGATATTTTTATGATTATTGAAACTGCAAACAAAGTGCATAAATATATTGGATTTGAAAGAGATGGACATGTGATTAAGTGACAGATCTTTGTCATTTATAACGTCATAATTCTATATTTCTAAATTGTGTTTCAGTAGCTGTAACTCGGACCGTGGTTGGCTCACAACCACACACGTGATCTGCGACAGCCAGTGGTTTATTTTTCATGAAATCAGGACTAGGGAACTTTGGGTTCATGACCCAAACATGTTCAAAAAGTCTTAACACATCAACAATAAATAAACAATTGTAAATGTCATTCAGTTATAATTTAAAATAAAAAAAAGTGTGGTGGGCAAGACAATTCTGGTATACTGGCTCAAATAAATTGCAACAAATCGTAATAAAACAATTTTGTTCACACTGATAAATGTTAGCAACACATGTTGGTTTACACGAATCGTTGACAAATAGTACCAACAAATGTTGGCTTACACGAATCGTTGACAAATAGTACCAACACATGTTGTCTTACACGAATCGTTGACAAATAGTAGCAACACATGTTGGCTTACACGAATCGTTGCCAAATAGTACCAACACATGTTGGCTGACACGAATCGTTGACAAATAGTACCAACACATGCTGGCTTACACGAATCGTTGACAAATAGTTCCAACACATGTTGGCTTACACGAATCGGTGACAAATAGTACCAACACATGTTGTCTTACACGAATCGTTGACAAATAGTACCAACACACGCTGGCTGACACGAATCGTTGACAAATAGTACCAACACATGTTGTCTTACACGAATCGTTGACAAATAGTACCAACACATGTTGGCTGACACGAATCGTTGACAAATAGTACCAACACATGGTGGCTGACACGAATCGTTAACAAATAGTACCAACAAATGTTGGCTTACTCGAATCGTTGACAAATAGTACCAACACATGCTGGCTTACACGAATCGTTGACAAATAGTACCAACACATGCTGGCTTACACGAATCGTTGACAAATAGAACCAACACATGTTGGCTTACACGAATCGTGGACAAATAGTACCAACACATGGTGGCTGACACGAATCGTTAACAAATAGTACCAACAAATGTTGGCTTACACGAATCGTTGACAAATAGTAGCAACACATGTTGGCTTACACGAATCGGTGACAAATAGTACCAACACATGTTGTCTTACACGAATCGTTGACAAATAGTGCCAACACATGTTGGCTTACACGAATCGTTGAGGTGATGACAAATGGTAACAATACATGCTGGCTCACACGAGGTGTTGACAAATGGTAACATTACATGCTGGCTCACACGAGGTGTCGACAAATGGTAAAAATACATGCTGGCTCACACGAGGTGTTGAAAAATAGTAACAATACATGCTGGTTCACACGAGGTGTTGACAAATGGTAACAATACATGCTGGCTCACACGAGGTGTTGACAAAAAGTAACAATACATGCTGGCTCACACGAGGTGTTGACAAATGGTAGCAATACATGCTGGCTCACACGAGGTGTTGACAAATAGTAACAATACAAGCTGGTTCATATGAAATGTTGGTGGTTACAAGACATTTTTGATTACGCGAACCTTCAATTAATCTTTACAACACGTAGTAACTTGCACAAATTATCAACCAATGGTAACACAACACATGCAGGTGACGAGAATAGTATAGCCTTGACCTTCCTCAAGAACATTTGACACATTTTAAGCGTTCTAATGACCCCCGTTACGTCGACTGATAATACGTTAATGAGAGTGTAGAGATAAACCCGTCCTCGTTGATTAGGGTCTTAATTCCTCCTAGATTGTTATAGCGTAATATATTTGATATTAACTTTAATTTTTTTACCCTCTTAAACGCAATATAATTACCGAGTTTTGGATTGATGAGGAGCTACAAATAACGCTACACACCCACAGCCTCGTTTTGAATTACGGTAGAAATGGGTCACTCAAGGTTTATAGCACGCTTGTATTCCGTGTCAAGGTAATCCGCCACCTCTTTTCGTTCACGATGCCGGATTTCTCTGTTTTATGGCTAAATTGAATGGATTTGATAATTTTATTAAAAACGAAACTGGAAATGTAAAATTCTAATGTATTTTGACGCTTTGGAAATAGCAAACTTGTATTGCACAAATATAGGTGATTGAATCTGCTTGTAAATCGAAGCCAGTGCAATTAACTTAGTATTTGTTGTTTTTTGTTATTGTTTTTTTTTCTGCCATAATTTGATTATTTATTGTGAGCGTGACAGATAAAATATCGATTTTCAGTAATAGAAATGGATTGCTGTAAATGAAATGACCGGAAAACATATCCGCTGCTATATTTTCTAGAAACACGGCCACGTGTCAATGGCATTCTTGGCGCAATCAATACATTTTTGACCGTGTGTCAATAGAATTAACGGACACGTGTTAATAGAGTTTGAAGCTATCTGTCTATGACATTTGGGCCACGCGTCTACATGTTTCCAACAGGCATTCTACGAGCTAGTAAAGTCCTCTTCGGCCTCATGTTCTGATTAAAGCGCTGAAAGACCACTGCCGCTATTGAGCACAAGTAGAGGTATTCCAGAATAATTAGTCCATACGGCGCATCCTCATGATCTTCTGGGCAAAGACAATGTAACCGTCACCTCAAGCATAATACAGAGCACAGAGAATTGAATGAGTTAGCAGAATTTGGGGACATGCATCAATATTTTTTTAAGTTTAAGCCATATGTCAATTGAATTTAGATCATGTGTCAGAAGAATTTGAGTCATATGTCAATACTTAGTTTGTGATTACATGTCAATTTGGGTTAATAGTTATGAGCCACATATAAAAAAAATTGAACCATTTGTCAATGTAAATGGACCACGTGGTAATAGAATTTAGGGTCACGTGTCAATATAATTTTGGTCTTGATGTTTATAAACTGAGGTATCCGTGTTGATACAGTTATGGTATATTTGTCAACAGCATTTTAGGTCATGTGTCAATAAAGTCAATATAAGATTTAGGCCACACGTCAATATCATTTAGAGAGCAACATATTATTAGAAGTGAGGAGTTTATGCCAATGCTATTCGTGGCAAGGTTTAAAGAATTGCTTGCAATCTATAAATAAAATTCGAGGCCACGTGTTAATAGAATTCGTAGCCAAACCGCTCGTTATGATCGCAAACTATTTTTAAAAAATCAGCAGTCATTCCCTTTTCAGTCCCCTGCTCCCACAAATCCTCCTCCCTAAACAGAAGGGTTTTCCATCTTTTACTGACGGTGTACAGATATTTAGGGAATACGATAAATGCTTTATGTTTTGTATATGCTACCTGTCTGAAACTAGAATCTCATAAATTCTCTTATAATTGATTATATCGGGAGGAATATAAATCGCGCTGTAATTGATATAATACGGAATGAAAATTATAAAATACTAGGTGCGTGATAATTGATACGGTAGATGGAAAACACACGTCGCTGTCTGGTATATTATGGAATTACTTTTGAACCAGGACAAGTAAGAAATAAATCACTAGGAAATAACAGGTTTGTTTATTGGAGTGATGATAAGGCTATGATCGCTCCCTCACTTATATAAACGTAAGGTGAGATCAAGCACCCATACAGTCAAGTCTGGTTAACATCGAAAATAACTCATAACAAGATTCAAATAAACCATAAACTTTAAATTTAAATAACAAAATCTTCATAAATAAGGATTCGAAACGAATATCGCAGAAGTTGTTTGAAAATGTAAATGTTTCAGTAAGCATTCTCAAACAACTGTTTGTCAAGTTGACGTTCCTTCTGCGTGGATTCGGAGGCTGGAACAGGCCGACTCTCCCTCTCTTTTAATCATAACAGCTCCTCACGATCGGTTACTGCCTACACGTTTTACACAAATTACCCAGTAATGTGGAGTGCATTTCTGAGGCGTTGCTGCTCATTATGACAATTTTATACGGTATTGAAAGTAGCATAATGTCATAAAGTTATTATACATTATAAAGTTAAAGGTGAGACCAGTTATATCACGTGTTATGTACGCGTATTATTATGCTCATGTATGTTAGTTACCATTCTAGAATAATGTGCATTTTATCATCATACTGGTGTAAAATAAACGTTACACGTATCAATCTGTAAGTAAAATGTAATTTGTATTACCGTGTTTTAGTGATGTACGCGTTATAAACTATGTTCGTGTAATGTACGCGTATTATCATGTGCACGTAATGAACGCTTACTACCAGCCTCATGTAATGAACGCTTACTACCATGCTCGTGTAATCAACGCTTACTACCAGCCTCATGTAACGAACGCTTACTAACATGCTCATGTAATGAACGCTTACTACCAGCCTCATGTAATGAACGCTAACTATCATGCTCGTGTAATGATCGCTTACTACCGTGCTCATGTAATGAACGCTTACTACCATGCTCATGTAATGCACGCTTACTACCATGCTCATGTAATGAACGCTTACTACCATGCTCATGTAATGAACGCTTACTAACATGCTCATGTAATGAACGCTTACTAACATGCTCATGCAATGAACGCTTACTACCATGCTCATATAATGAACGCTTACTAACATGCTCGTATAATGATCGCATACCACCATGCTCATGTCATGAACGCTTACTACCAGCCTCATGTAGTGAACGCTTACTACCAGCCTCATGTAGTGAACGCTTACTACCAGCCTCATGTAGTGAACGCTTACTACCAGCCTCATGTAACGAACGCTTACTAACGTGCTCATGTAATGAACGCTTACTAACATGCTCATGCAATGAACGCTTACTACCATGCTCGTGTAATGAACGCATACCACCATGCTCATGTAATGAACGCTTACTAACATGCTCATGCAATGAACGCTTACTACCATGCTCATATAATGAACGCTTACTACCATGCTCGTGGAATGAACGCTTACTACCATGCTCATATAATGAACGCTTACTACCATGCTCTTGTAATGAACGCTTACTACCATGCTCGTGGAATGAACGCTTACTACCATGCTCATATAATGCACGCTTACTACCATGCTCATGTAATGAACGCTTACTAACATGCTCGTGTAATGATCGCATACCACCATGCTCATGTAATGCACGCTTACTACCATGCTCGTGTAATGATCGCATACCACCATGCTCATGTAATGAACGCTTGCTACCATGCTCATGTAATGAACGCTTACTAACTTGCTCATGTAATGAACGCTTACTACCATGCTCATGCAATGAACGCTTACTACCATGCTCGTGTAATGAACGCATACCACCATGCTCATGTAATGCACGCTTACTACCATGCTCGTGTAATGAACGCTTACTACCATGCTCATGTAATGAACGCTTACTACCATGCTCATGTAAATGAACACTTACTACCATGCTCATGTAATGAACGCTTACTACCAGCCTCATGTAATGAACGCTTACTACCAGCCTCATGTAATGAACGCTTACTACCAGCCTCATGTAATGAACGCTTACTACCATGCTCGTGTAATGAACGCTTACTACCATGCTCGTGTAATGAACGCTTACTACCATGCTCGTGTAATGAACGCGTATTTCCATGTTCGTGTTATTTACGGATATTACCATGCTCGTGCAATGCATGCGTATTTTCATGGCCGCGTAATGTACTTGTATTTCCATGTTCATTTAATATACGCGTAGTACCATGCTCGTGTACTGAACGTATATTGCCATTAACTTGTAGTGGACGAGTATATGCTTTTTCGCGTAATGTACGCGTATTCCGTGTTCTCGATACTTATACGCATATACTGTGTAGAAGTGTACACGAGACCGTTGTAAACACCAGAAGAACTTTCTTACGTCACTCGTATTTACATTCCAATGTGTCGTGTTAATGGACAATCATGAAGTACCCTGGGAAAGGTTTTGTGGGATCTGGCGCTCGCTGTGAGAGTGAATCAGAATTCCTTAATTTTCGTGGTGAGTTATAATTTCTTTCCGTCATTCCTCGACATTACTATGGCTGCGCGGAGTATGATGACATCATCTGTCGTATCTGCAAGAGGACAGGGGCTGGAAGGGTTATTCCGGTATGTGTACATGTACTGTGTGAGGGCAGGGTTTGGGAGGGTTATTCGGCTTGTGTACATGAATCTGTGTGAGGACAGGGGTTTGGAGGGTTATTCGGCTTGTGTACATGAATCTGTGTGAGGGCAGGGGTTTGGAGGGTTATTCGGCTTGTGTACATGTAACGGGGGGAGGGTTGATATGAGGAGAGTTACTATGTCTTAGGTACTTGTACTGTACCTGTATGGGATAGTTATTTTTGTTATTCCTGCATGTTCACATGTATCTGTGAGAGGGCAGGGATAGGAGGGTTATTCTGACTTGTGAACATGTATCTGTGAGAGGGCAGGGGTTGGGAGGGTTATTCCGGCTTGTGTACATGTATTTGTGAGAGGGCAGGGTTTTGGAGGGTTATTCGGCTTGTGTACATGTATCGGTGGGAGGGTTATTCCGGCTTGTGTACATGTATCTGTGAGGGGGCAGGGGTTGGGAGGGTTATTCCAGCTTGTGTACATGTATCTGTGGGAGAGCAGGGGTAGGAAGTTGTATTCCAGTTTTCCTCTCCAAAAGGTGACATAGACAAACATGACGTCAAACGACACAAATGGGTCTTGATAACTATTTTTTAAATTTTGCAATGAATCCTACGATGGATGGACACCCTCTCACGATATTAATTTTCTATTTCATTGTGAGAAGCATCTTCATTGGATACGATATGTTCTCTAGCTCTATAAACCCCCCCGGGAGATGTTTACCTTGTTCCCTAAAGCCCTTTACACTATTTGGTCTACATTGATCCTTATAACCCGTTACGAGATAATTTTATCACCTTCCTCGTTCCCTGTACAGTTTGGTGTTATATTGTGTAACGTCCAATTAACAGATTAATACTTTTAAGGACGTGCTTCCATGTGTGTCGTGTATGTATGCATGTATGTATGCGTGCCGGAGACAGGGTATGTTGTTGTAATTGCCTCCTTGTGATAGCGCGATCTGAAACTGACTTTATAGTGCTATCTCAATGAAATACCATGCCGAAGGCACCCGGCACAGCATTCCGCCCGGTTACATTATACTGACAACGGGTGAACAAGTACTTGCCGTCACCCGTAATTCTGATCGTTATATATAGCAGGGAATAACAACTACCATTTTTCAAGGACTTTGGTATGACCTTGCCTGGGGACAGAACTCATTGCCTTCCTCACCTGGACGAACGCTCAACACTAAATCCAAAAGTGCGGCATGCCAAGCAAGGCACTAGGAAATGAAAGGTAGTAAGAAGTAGAGAGAAATATAAAGATCCCAAATCTTGCAATGAGTGCAGCAGAAATATCTTGGTTGCTTTCCCCGAGTAGAGGACACAAATCCTCGATTCTGCAGGGGGTTCCCACATTAGTCGCTTCTTACGATCATGCAGTGGGTAACGGCAAGTGTATTGCCGTCTCGACCTTCAGGGCTGTGTTCCCCGCATAATCCATTACGAGATATATACATGTACATCGTTTACATTTCCCCCTTTATACCCCGTACGAGATAATTATAACATCTACCTTGTTCCCTATATACCCCTACGAGATAGTTATATTCTCTACCTTTTCCAATTATAACCCATTACGAGATCATTATATTCTCTACCATTTCCAATTATAACCCATTACGATATCATTATATTCTCTACCTTTTCAAATTATAACCCATTACGAGATCACTATATTCTCTACCTTTTCCAATTAAACCCATTACGAGAACATTTTTTTTTCTTACTTTTCCAATTATAACCCATTACGAGATCACTATATTCTCTACCTTTTCCAATTATACCCCAGTACGAGATCATTATATTCTCTACCCTTTCCAATTATAACCCATTACGATATCATTATATTCTCTACCTTTTCAAATTATAACCCATTACGAGATCATTATATTCTCTGCCTTTTCCAATTATAACCCATTATGAGATCATTATATTCTCTACCTTCTCCAATTATAACCCATTACGAGATCACTATATTCTCTACCTTTTCCAATTATAACCCATTATGAGATCATTATATTCTCTACCTTCTCCAATTATAACCCATTACGAGATCGTTATATTCTCTACCTTTTCCAATTAAACCCATTACGAGAACATTTTTTTTTCTTACTTTTCCAATTATAACCCATTACGATATCATTATATTCTCTACCTTTTCAAATTATAACCCATTACGAGATCACTATATTCTCTACCTTTTCCAATTATAAACCATTACGAGATCATTATATTCTCTACCCTTTCCAATTATAACCCATTACGATATCATTATATTCTCTACCTTTTCTAATTATAACCCATTACGAGATCATTATATTATCTACCTTGTTCCCTATATACCCCTACGAGATAGTTATATTCTCTACCTTTTCCAATTATAACCAATTACGAGATCATTATATTCTCTTCCTTTTCCAATTATAACCCATTACGGGATCATTATATTCTCTACCTTTTCTAATTATAACCCATTACGAGATCACTATATTCTCTACCTTTTCCAATTATACCCCAGTACGAGATCATTATATTCTCTACCTTCTCCAATTATAACCCATTACGAGATCGTTATATTCTCTACCTTTTCCAATTATAACCAATTACGAGATCATTATATTCTCTACCATTTCCAATTATAACCCATTACGATATCATTATATTCTCTACCTTTTCAAATTATAACCCATTACGAGATCACTATATTCTCTACCTTTTCCAATTATAACCAATTACGAGATCATTATATTCTCTTCCTTTTCCAATTATAACCCATTATGAGATCATTATATTCTCTACCTTCTCCAATTATAACCCATTACGAGATCATTATATTATCTACCTTGTTCCCTATATACCCCTCCGAGATAGTTATATTCTCTACCTTTTCCAATTATACCCCAGTACGAGATCATTATATTCTCTACCCTTTCCAATTATAACCCATTACGATATCATTATATTCTCTACCTTTTCAAATTATAACCCATTACGAGATCACTATATTCTCTACCTTTTCCAATTATACCCCAGTACGAGATCATTATATTCTCTACCTTCTCCAATTATAACCCATTACGAGATCGTTATATTCTCTACCTTTTCCAATTAAACCCATTACGAGAACATTTTTTTTTCTTACTTTTCCAATTATAACCCATTACGAGATCATTATATTCTCTACCTTGTTCCCTATATACCGCCTTACGGAAAGTTACACAATCTACCATGTTTCCCTTGACCTCCACACTATCCCCGTAATTTGCCTGTGACCTACACTGTTATAAGCTTACCCTGCTGGGGGGTCGGGAGGGGGGTTTGGAGTTAGGGAGGGGGAGTGTCACCGAAATTTGATATGCATTTTTACTTTATTCCAGAATGTGAAGGAAATAACACATGCTCAGTGCACGTGTAAAAAATGCACATCTTTAACCTTTTCCATTAAACGGTAATGATACAGCCTGGGATATGCTCGGTAGGAGAACCCATACGGCGAAGACAGATTGGATAATGTCGAAATTAAAAACATTTGCTACTTTGAATTCGGAACTTGGTGGAATGAAAACATTAACGATTTATAAATGTTGATACTATATTTTGTAAATAAAGCTGTTTCTAAAGGGGACCTTATCAACATGAATTAACATCAATCTATTCGAATTTTATTTCAGAGACAATATCCGACAGTTCAAACAAACGACAATGGTTTCACAATAGATAACAGTATCCAATATACCATACGAAAAATGACAAAGCACTACTTTCAGTTGTTTTGCGGTTCTTTGTTTCACGGTAGTAACGTCGCAATGAATAAACGTACATTATGTCATACATACCTATATCTATATCTATAGAAATCAAATTGAGATTGTTTTCATTTCATACTAGAGTTATAAAAACTCATTATAAATGAAGAACGGTATTATTATGGTGTAGCTCACCAAATGCTCGCTAAAAATATAAAAGGTGTCTATATCTGTTTCTCTCGTATGTACAAACGTACAAGAGGCCCAACGGGCCTGTATCATTAATATGGATAATAAAGCTGTACATATGAATTCAAAATTAAGTATACACTGTAGATCCGGCCACAATTCATTAATCACTCTCGTCCTCGTCTGTGTATTCTTGCCGATATTTGCGGTAGGTCATTGCCTATGATATTAGTTTTAACTACAAATTGTCCAATCTGCTCTAGATCTGTGACGAAATACTCATGTGCTAGACCATAGCTTTCGTTCTATTGTCGATTAAGATTTCATGTTTAAAACCGTTTATTTACTTGAAATTGAATTCTGACAACTTCAGAGTTTTTTTGTTAACCCTAAGATATCTCCCATGTGCGTATTTTAACGATTCGAAGGCATAGTCCGTCCACAAACTTCGAAGACACAAAGAGAAATATACTGTAAGCATTGCTGATTTGTTTGGAAAGTTATCTTGATTTGTTTTTTCAGATACCTATCACCAATGTATACATATTGCGTATATCTTACAATAATTGATTAGATAAGGCCAGAAAATGGTTTATAGCAGAAATTATTTTATAGAAATAACGGATTTGGAACTCTTTTTGTTAGGAGATACATTTAATGATAAAATGATGGATAACATTCAGGAACACTGTATATTATATATATATGGTATCGGTGGTCTCGAATACATATATAACTAAAAGACAAGTGATGCTAGCGCTTTCACCCAGGCAAAAGTGCTAGCAAGTCAGTTTTCTAGTTTCTTAATCTATTTTATTCTAACGATCCCAAACGTTTTATATTTTTACAAAAATTTGAAGAGCTGTAGATATAGGCCTCAAGAATCGGTCTTCTTGTGATTTTAAATTTTGTTGTATTATTTTCCTGTTACACGGACTTCAGTCTAATTTTTGTAATTTAATTATAATACGATGTAGACGGTGGTCCTTAATGTGAAACATACTGTGTTCTGAATGTAGCAAATGTTAAAAATAAGTGGTCCGCCATGTTAATATAGGAATACATTTTAATTATGTAGAGAGCTTCCCATTGTATGTGTAGACTATTGCACATAGGAATGTGCTGTATGTAGAAGAGACTATATTGTTTTAAATACATATTACCATGTTGTGAATTTGTGAACCGCTTTGAGACGACCTACGAACTAAGAACCTCGAATTATTATCATTATTGCCATTCAGAGCCATCCTCAATCTAATCGGTACAAATACCTCGAATGTTTTATGTGTTTATTTCACGTTATTACATGCTTATTTCGCGTAATTACTCTTTTTCGCGTTATAACGTGTTTTTTGCGTAATAAAGGTGTTTTTTTGCGTTATAACGTGTTTATTTGCGTAATCACGTTTTTTTTTCGCGTTATAACGTGTTTTTCGCGTTATTACGTTTTTTTTGCGTAATAACGTGTTTTTCGCGTTATAACGTCTTTTTTGGCGTAATAACGTGTTTTTACGCGTCATAACGACTTTCCAGTATTTTTATTTCTTATAAGTGATTCAATAGGCTTTCGTAACAATCAGTACAAATAGATCAAATGTACACAACATATTTGGACTTTTGCAATCATTTTAAATGAATGAGGTAACGGCATGGTTTGACTGCGACAATCTATTTCTGACAAATGACACGGTACAGCACTCGAACGTCCTGACTGTTAACACAATTGTGTATCTGGTATGTAAGAACCATGACATAATTATCAAATAACTACAACATTTTTTCATCCCGTTCATTGTACACTGGTCGCTGTGAGAAGTTATGTGCGTGAAGTACACACACGTGCATCTGACTGCACGTACATTTGCCGTGCACCTCTCGCGGGTGGTATACACTTTAATGGTCTGACGTAATGGCCTATTACTGTCACTGTGACACTGGTGTAACTCGCATAATTTAATTATCTTACTCGTGTTATGATGCATTCAGTGTTATATTAGCTCCTAATTATTCAACTGTATGCTTTCCAAAAAACATAAAATAGAAATAAATACTTCCAGGAAAAAAATCACCAAGAAAATTGATGAGAAAAGAACTATGTGCATTGTTTGTTATTTTTTTCGATCCAGTGTAGAGCTTACTGTCGATAATAGATGATATGTTTTATAACTGTGCAAACGATATACAATTAAGGCAAGGAAAATATACATCTTACAAGAATTAATTCTATGATCGTTGAAATTTCTTGTGTCCAATATCAGCAGTACTGTATCGTGTGATAGGTAGAAGGGGAGTAACTCTTTCATATATTTTACCCAATGAAATATAAGAAATTCAAACATTGACGGTTGAGATGTCATCAACAAATACACATGTTTATTACAAAAAGAAATTTGTATTACATGTAGATTCGTGTTGTCGCTGAGATGACTGCTCAATGAACATGATATCGAATAAAAACAAGATGCATTGCTGCACCCTGAGCTTAAGGTAGAACGAGTTATCTTTCTTTACTTGATTCACACACCCAAGCGCCATTATACGCCGCCTCTCAAGCTGCCGTTGCCAGATCAAACTGGATCTCACCAGGTTTTTGTCAGTTGCAAACTGGACACTACGCGTAATCGACAGCTTGTGTAAATTTTGTTTTGAAAAAGAATCCGACTATCAAATTTAATTAATATTACATAAAATACATTGGATTTTCTAGTTATATCTGTATTTCAGAAATGCAGTAATATATTCCGATTTAAATAGTTATAATCAAGTAATATCTAGTTCATATTATCAAATTGACGCATTTCGTAATTATAGGCCTATGTTGCTTGTTTCATGGCAATCTCAAATGGACGATATCGGAAACAGGCACTTACATGATAAAGGTTATTGCCTAAATCGGTTCTCTGCTGTCTGGATGTTACGTACAGACCTTGGAAACAAGGTCTTTCACAGTCAGCATTACTGTTAGTGAGAAATGAGAAAAGTCCTAGACAAAGATGTGACAACAATCAAAATGTGTGAGATCCTTTAAATTGAGATCCAAAGGTTATCTGTATCTTCAGGCTATGCGTGAGGGGGTGAGTTGAACGTCCAGGAAATGATCAATCAGCTGTTCCAAACAGCGTCATTGAGTATCAAAGGGAAATATTTGGCCACGTTGGCAACTGATATTAAAAAAATGTAAATGATATTATGAGTACACAGAATAAATCACTGATGTCTATTTACTATTTATTACAATAAAATATTATCACAATAGTACCAGTATAGATTTAATCAAGGAAAAAGTTAATGATTCACTTCCTCGTAAACTAATTACAGTGTGTCCAAATGACACGCCATGGATGGTTTGATTTGGTTTTATTTTAATTAACGTCCTATAAATAGCCCAGGTCATTCAGGACGTCATATTTGTTTGTTTGGTGTATATGAGGACGGGTGCCTAGGGAGACACCGCCTGAAACAGAAAGTAGGAAACGAAAAAGTATCACAGGTACTGCAATGGGTCACTGGATACACAAACAGTGGGATGCAGCAGGTCTGTGCTCTCTCTGAACCTGCACGGGGTGTTTAAGGGCGTGCCTCCACGTGTGTTGTGTTAGTATGCATGTGTGTATAACAGGGACCTGATCATTTGTTACAGCTATATTTGGACCTAAACTAAGGTGTTCTGAGTAATTTTACATGTTTAGGAGGTTTAGATCGATTTTCGGTAAAAATGCCACCCCCAATGAGATGTCGACCCCACATAACTTCCTATCATCAAAAACAACATTTCTAGTTGATCTACGGGAAAACGCTTAGGACCGTTGGAAAGATGGATATATTTTTTTCTTTTAAAAACCTACTATTTGCACGTAAAATGTATTCTCCTTCCGCGGACATGAACTCCGTTTCCTCCAAAAACACACGTAATTTCAGAGTTTCAAAGTTTTTCGCAGTCAGCGTGCCACTTTTTTGAATATTAACGAGGTTGAGGTCAGCACGTGCTGAAACATGCAGTGTTGGTTGGTTTAGCGAAAAAATGGCTGCACTTCCAGCGAATCACACCACGTACGGGTCTCGGCGCTTTTTGTGCCCATGAGCCATGGATGAATAACACCAATATCTTGAAGATGAGAAAACGGTACAGAGCACATAAAAAGGCCAACACTAATGATAATCCTCGTTATTGGAACTTATTTCGACTTCTCGGAAATTGCCTTTATTCGTGATGCAAAACAGAAGTACATAAAAATATCTTAAAAACTCTTTAAATGATAACAGTCAAAAGCAAACTTCTCAAATAAATGATCTTCCAGCCAGACCTCATTGAACTGTCCTAGTTCCCACAACCGTTCACCTCTTTCACAGTAACAAATACCCATATTTATGAACACGATGTAACTGACAAAATTTATATTTTTAATTCAAGAAGCATCCTTGACAAGACGGAGTTATAAGTAAAGTTATTTAGAATTTAAGAGTCTCTCTAAGATTACCACATGCTCTTATTTAATAAAACAAGCTTATGTTAATGTCATTTATAAAGAAAATGGCTCATCCCATGATATCACAAATTAAAGGCCTACAATGTATTTCAGCAACTTCATATTTTAGTAAACTAATAGAGAAATTGTTTTTAAATGCCTCTACAACTCCCTGATTGACAACTCTATTATAACTAAGCACCAGTCAGATTTTGTAACAGGAGACTTTACAGTTAATCAGCTTTTGTATATATATACACTGACACGCAAAAGAAATGCAACCACCTTAAAAGTCCATATTTTTATAATATTAATAAACTATTGTTAGCCGTGTTAAATAGCATGGTATGATACATATTCACCATCGATTCACGGTTGATTGGACTCTGTCCCAATACCCGTGTTCGTGTCCGCGAGACTTCAATACATAGCCCGATAAGCACGTGCACCGGTACACGTGGCAGTATTGCATGCGTCCCATACCTTTTAATCAAGTGCTTATAAAGCGCTTAAATGCTTTTCTTAAATCAATACAACGCTTGTAAGCACTTTCTGGATGATAAAACATGGCTGAACTTTCGCTTTTGCTCGTTGTTGTAGAACTGACAGAAGCTTTTTGTAGGCCACAGCCGGTACCTGCAAACGGGAGAAAGGCATGCACGTGTCACGGACTATGTCTCTTTTGTCGTACCACAGTACAGCGACGAAGATTTCAGGATGCATTTTCGAATGCATCGCAGTACCGTTTGTGTGAGGTTTTTTTCAGTCATAGATATCTAATGTAAATTTGTATGGCCCCAATACCGTCGTTCACTGCCTCCAAGTGCTACTAGTAATTAAACAAAGGGATGTAACTGCGATCCATCGGCAGCCCATACTAAATGGTAAACAAAAGAATGCCATATGCCATACATACTGCGATTAAAAATGTTAACTTAAATATGATATTTGGAATACTCAAGAGCTTTATATAAATGGCAATAAGCCATGTGGTGCCAGAGTAATTGCTAATAACTGTCAAACATTTTCTCACCAAAGCCTCTTAAATACAGATGGAAGAGGCTGTATGTCCTTGTTTTCATATAATTAAATAGTCCACCCAGAGACGTATATAATATATACGTCTCTGTTATTATATACGTCTCTGTTCCACCTTATAGTATCCAATCATTTGGCCTTATACAAGGTAAGCATAGAAAATGTATTTTCCAAAGTGATCCGACTCGTCCCGACCCCGAGGCAAGTTGGATCAGTTAATCAAAATTTTATTTTGGCCAATTCAAAGAAAGTGCATGCAGGTTCCCATCAAATGTTAACATTGTAATAAAAAAACAAGGCAATATTAACCAAAAACACTTGAAAATGATCATTCTCTGCAGTAAACTTTGCACTTGGCACAAAAGTTTCCTCGATGCATCTGCAGGCAGTTTGTGACTATCGGATGAAGTTTATAGACGTTTATACAGGATGGCCTGGATCTGTACATGACGCGAGAGTGTTTCGTGCAAGTCACATATTTAGAAGAAAAAACAACATTCCATATGATGGGCATATCCTTGGCGACTCTGCATACCATCTGAGAAATAATCTTTTGACACCATTCAGAGGTAATGGACATTTGACATCTGCACCAAAAAAAATCAACTTCCTCCAAAGCTCGTGTAGATCTGTCATTGAGAGAGCTTTTGCACGACTAAAAGGCAAATTTAGAAGGCTGAAGTATTTGGATATGCACAACACTGAAAAGATGCCTAATGTCATCATGGCAGCTTGTGTTCTGCACAATCTTATTCTTGACCTGGAATTGGTAGATGAAGTGGAGTATGATGCAGCTGACAATGAAACAGACAACGGCCAAGAAAACACAGACTTACCAGACTTACATTTTTACCAGAAAGGTGTTGCAAAGAGGGAGAGAATTACCAATGGTTTGTAGAATGTATTAATATACATGTATCTGACTGTGAAATTGGGAAGTAGAAATAAAAACATTAATACAACTGAAATTAACATTTTTAATCAAACAAAACTTAATATTCCATAATGTAAATGATAATAATAATAATAATATACAACATTTATATAGCGCCCTATATAATTTGTAAAATTACTCTAAAGCGCTTTCCAACATATGGATAATAGTTATGGTTATAATTGTGAAAACAAAAAAACAAAGGCTTACAATCACTTTTATACATTTAAGCAAGCAATGTGCACATACTTGAACAAATAAAAGGGTGGTATTTACATGACGTCTTCGCAAGGATTCTAAAATGCAGACGTGAAGAGGTGAGTTTTGATGCCCCCCTTGAACTTGGCCAGGGTATTGGACTTTCAAAAAGCAGATGGTAAGCTATTCCTCAACGTAGCCCAAACTCTCCATCCAGATACTGATATCTGTCAGATAAGCTTCCAGACTTTCTGAGACTACATTCCAACTGTCCTGTGGTTTGATGACCATGTAAATTTGTGTGTCATAGGCATAGCAATGATAGCGAAGGCTATGGCGACGACAAATCTCTCTAATCGGTTTGGAGTACATACAATATTTTCGTGGTCCTAACACCGACCCTTGAGGAACCCCGAAATCTAGTACTTTGTCATGTGAGGTGGAAGATCCGATGGAAACACATTGTCGTCGTTCACTCATGATCACATGGAAATAAAATATTGAATATTGCATTTTAATCTGACTAGTCTCAAGTGGTAAAAAAATGCAGATGAGTCGACATTGACCCATAACCTTCAAAAATGAAAACAACTTTAACCCTACTACACTTTCAAGTTTTCACAGGCATATTTAATAAATTAAGTAAAGCATGTCTGCTTTCAAACCTTAACAGATTATACACATATAAGCATTTAGCAATTTTATCGTATCTTAATTTTTATCATTCCATATTGGTATTATTATTAATGCATCATACCATACAGTTAATAAAGTTAAGTTGTATAAAGTTGAGGCAAATTTCATTATAATGCAATAAATGTCAAAAGTTTAATAGCGCTATCCTTTTGACCATAATGGACCCTGCTAAACATTCGGCTGTTACACAGATATTTAATAATATTTACAACAAAAGTAAACCTAAAATGGTTTCTTCAAATTCAGTAGTATATTTAATTCATTACACACATCTCTACTTCGCGATAATGACAAAATATTCCTTATTATTTATGAAAATATCATTTTAAAGCCTCGTTTGTTGATATGACATCTAACCTTTAGGTAGACAAAAAGAAACAGTGAGCTGAGTTAACATCACAATGATTAAGGTATATTTAATCAACTAACAATGGGCTTGAATCGCTCACCTGGTATTAATCTTACACTTGTTACCTTAAAAGTGGACTAAAATAAAGCTACAGGCAAAATACCAGTGTTTGATTCAAAATAATCTATTAAAAGATTTAAACATGTGACCTTGAAAGTCAAACAAGGACATTAAGTTAAACAGACTTTATAGCCTTTCATACCAGCATGCTTCTGGCCAAATATCATTTCCCTGGACCTTTACATTATTCAGAAGTTGTTTAAAGATTTCAAAATATTTGACCCTTGTGACCTTGTGAATGGGCGTAGGTGATTCATTTAAACTTGGTAGCCCTTCATCCCAGCATGCTTCTGGCCAATAACCATCATCCTAGGCCTTTTGGTTAGTGAGAAGAAGTTGTTTGAAGTAAAACGTTGACGACGGACGGACGACGGACGCCCCACAATGGCATAAGCTCACTTGCCCTTCGGGAAGGTGAGCTAACAATTGAAAGCATAAACTCACATGGGCTTTCTGCCCAGGTAAGCTAAAAAAGACCGACTAATCTTGCCCACATTAAATCTTATTCTAGATTTGACTAATGAAAATGTGTGTGCAATTTCATAAATATCCAAAATGGAATGCGACTGTTTGTGATGAGACGCACATTTGGGTTAAATTCTATTTTTAAGCCGCTCTTGGCGAGAGCTGAGCGGCTTATTAATTCTGTCCGGAGAACGAAATGACGGACCCACTTCCGTTCGGGGTGCGTGCGCATAATTCAGTCTTGCATGCTTCCGCTATATAGTTTCATATCCACGCTATCGAAGGGAGGCAATTACAACATAATACCCTGTCTTCACCATGTACACGTAAACACAACACACATGAATGCATGTCCTTAAATTACACTAGCTGTTGATAGGACGTTAAACCCTATAAAACTAAACCAAACCCTATACCATGTGAACGCCTAAACGCAAACAATCTANGGGGGGGGAAGAATACACTTGCCGTTACACACTGCATGGTATCACATGAGGCGACATGAGGTGAACCCCCTGCAGAATTGGGAATTTGCTTTAATATCCCCTTTTTGGGGACACAAAAGCGACCAAAATCAATCTACTGCGCCCATTGCAATCTTTGGGATCATTATCTTTCTGTCTACTTTTAACTACCTTTTATTTCCTAGCGCCTTGCTTTGCATCACTTTACTTTTGGCTTGAATGTTGAGCGTTCGCCCAGGTGAGGAAGGCAATGGGATCTGTCCCCAGGCCGGGACATAAAATAGTAATTATTCCCTGCTTACCGCCAGCAGTAAGGGGAATGGCAACAACTGGTTCATCCGTTGTTAGTATAATGTTACCGGGCGGAATGCTTTACTTGGTGCCTTCAGCATGGCATTTCAGTGAGATAGCACCATAAAGACGTCATTAGATCCGCGCTATCATACGGAGGCAAGCACACCAGTATACCATGTCTCCCGTATACACACACGCAGCCACTCATACACTACACACATGGAGGCGAGAACATTTCTATGATAACATTACATGTCTTAAATCTCCTTTCGAAAACTTAACTTTCTCTTCAACTTTAAGCTATCTGAAAGCTGTTGATCTTTTTATTTGGCATTTGTTTTTAAGACCATCTGTTGACCCTAATGTCCTAGCATGTGTTGATTGGCCGTTAAGCATTGATAATAATAATAATAATCGCGACCTCTGTTTACAATTTGTATCACTTTTGTATGATTTTGACATTGCCCAAGAATGTGCCTTGCAAATTGTCTGGCTGAGGCGCTCCATCAGTCCAACCTTGCTGGGGAGCTGCTCCACCCACTTGCAGCTCGCAGCCAGCAACGCACACGTGAACCAGTCTGAGTAGGACAGAACATTGAGAGCCAACCTAAGGAGACGCTCCAACTTAGAGTGCTCCCTAGGCCCCATCACAACACCGTCCCCCAGAATCTTCATAACCTCCGCACGTAGAGTGCGAAATGAAGCAGAAACATCTGGGGGCACCGGCGCAGCATCTCTCGGGGTCGGGATTGGGAAACATCGAAAGGGCCTTCCGAGTCCAATCCAGACGATTCCAATGACTCCAAATCAGAGTCAGAATAATCGCCGACTCTATCCTCATCCAGAGTCTCCGTAAAATTAGAGCAACTAGGAGAGCCCCGAAGAATGTCCCTCTCATCGATAGGAGAGGCACCCACCGAATCCACCTCCATCAACGTAACCCTCCGAGGAGGGGTGCGAGGAGGGGTGCGAGGAGGGGAGAGAGATCGTGACCTACCCGAAGGAACTATAGGAGCAAGCGATAGTTTCGGAGAAGCATCAAGAACAGATTCAAGAGAACATGGAACCTGCTGCAAGATAGGAGTCGACGCAGGACACCGGAAGTTAATGGTAGACTCGAACTCTAAAATAGGAGCTCGAGACAACGCAGCACGATCAGTAGCCCTAGCATCACGCGGTCTCTGCCTGACAGAACCTGAAGCAGCAGCTGGCCGGGAGCACGAACGCTTACGAGAACGGCTCGGTGGTGGATGGATGGGGGTACCCATCGCCGCAGGCAAGAAGGCGGGAGAGCATATCCAGGCTGGAACCCCATACCACCCTGGGGTGGGAGGGGAACGCACGGAAAGTCCTCCTGCTGGGAGAAACCCAAAGACTGCTCATAGGCGGTCGGTGGTTCTTATCCAAGACAGCGACCGGGGCATGTCATTGATTGATTTTTACAGATTGCCAAATCCTCCAAATTTGCTTCTTAATAGCTGTAATCTGCAGACACAAACAATGCAATGAGTTCCTATAACAATCTACTGAGAAACATACAATCATAAAATTTGCTTTTGGACTTCTGCATCCAATCATCTTCGGCAGGTCAACAAAACACACTTGCCACAAAAGCTTGAATATGGCCTTGACCATATTTATTTCGTTAAAGCCAAGATCTAAGAAAAAACTTAAAAGTCATGAAATAATAACTGTATTACAATTAGGGAAAAGCTCATTCAGTGGTTACGTTATAAAGTAATTTAGCTGCCGAATAAGTTTAATTTCAAGCCTTTTTTCACATAAATAAGTCATGGTAGAGTTAACTGCGTACTTGGTTACATTAAACTGTTGTTGTATTTGCACCATTTCTTCATGTCGACATTTGTAGCTCTCCCACCCCACCCACACAAGTCTTTGATGTGATCAAGTACCTAAAGGAAACTCAATATTTTAAGTTCTGTACCATTGCATGATATATATATATATGTTTTGCCCTTGTTTTTCGGAATCAAGGTACTTGATCACATCAAAGACTTGTGTGGGTGGGGTGGGAGAGCACAGACAATGGACATTTGTGGGATGTGATGGATTGCCTGACACTCTGGGGAGTAGAGTTTTGGACAACATGACTAATGTACGGAATGTCCAAGGGAATTCGAGGGTGAGACCGAGTTTACAATCCACCGGGACGAATTTCAGCATGCTACAAATGTCGACATGAAGAAATGCTGCAAATACAACAACAGTTTAATGTTACCAAGTCCGCAGTTAACTCTACCATGAATTATTTATGTGAAGAAAGGCTTGAAATTAAACTTATTCGGCAGCTAAATTGCTTGGCAAAACCAAACGCAGCCGCGCTGGCACCTACCGTAGGTAATCCTGGGAAGGCGGGGCACAAGGAATAGAGCTTGGAGCATAGGTTTTCACACCAGTGCTCACACCGCCGAGACTAGCGAGGCCGAGGCATCACTGACCACCGGACCGGGCAGCAAATGCTGCACAGTGGTGGACGGCGTGATAAACGCTTTCACCACGCCATGGGCTACATCAGGGATGCAGGGAACCCCGAGAGCAGACAAAACTGCCGGGCCGGTCTCTGACAATAACACCTTCAGGAGTCGAGCGGACCGGCAGGAGGCTACCCAATGAAGCGTCCGCGGACAAAACATGGCTGGCCTGTTCAACATTACCAAAGGAAAGTTAAATCACCTGCCCTCCAACCACAAATGGGGAGAGAAGGCCGCCCCCTGTCCCTTAGTCGCCGTGGTGACCGGGGCAGAGCCCAAACCCTCACCACGTCGACCGACAAAACGGAAGGGGGTGAGAGAGGGCCTGGTCTAACGAAACTAAATGTTTAACATGTTTATATGCTATAAGTATAAGATATTGAAAGTTAGTATTGTATATTATATATATCATATAATATTTCCTCGACATATGTTGCCGAAGTGAGTTCGAGGTCCTGATTTGTTTTCTCACTTATCAAAATTAACTTCCAGATAAAAAAAAACGCATTTGCCACCACAACTACTGTAAAATAATTAGTTTAATATATGCAGTTTGATTTGCTGGTTACTTTAAGTCACCTATTTTCAAGGGAAGAGTCTGTTTTAATCGTTACAATTAACCCATTTCATTGTTTTAACAATTGTTCTGTCTATTTCCAATAATAAGGACTGATTTTACACAAAGGCATTTTGGGATAAGCATGCAACTTGGCATAATATATATTAGCCATATGATGATAATTAGTTTGTGAAATTTTCATACTTATCCAACAATGCCTTTCTACTTAACGAATACAAGGACTTGCCTAAAACCAAATATTTCGTGAATACAAGAAGTATGCAGTATGGAGCTATTAGATCCTATGGTATGCAGTAGCATCTGCCAGTTCTTGTGGCGATCTAAAAGAAAGAATTGTTGTGTGTTTAATATTTGCAAATGAATGTATTCAGATTCACGTCCACTTCTCGGTACACAAACGATTGATTTTTTTTATCCAAAGAATACACAAACATATCGAACATATGCCAGCAACTTTAAATGATTTGCGTATTACGGGAAATGCTAACTTTGATTTTCACTTCGTTTCTTGTTCTCATCTAAGACAGCGACCCTGGCATGTCATTGATTGATATTTACAGATTGCCCAATTCCTCCAAATTTTGCTCTTTATAGCTGTAATCTGCAGACACAAACAATGCAATGATTTCCTATAACAATCTACTGCGAAACATACAATCATAAAATTTGCTTTTGGACTTCTGCATTCAATCATCTTTGGCAGGTAAATAAGACACACTTGCCACAAAAGCTTGAATATGGCCTTGACCATAATTATTTCGTTAAAGGCAAGACCTAAGAAAAAACTTAAAAGTAACGAAATAATAACTGTATTACAATTAGGGAAAATCTCATTCAGTGGTTACGTTATAAAGTAATTTAGCTGCCGAATAAGTTTAATTTTAAGCATTTTTTCACATAAATAATTCATGGTAGAGTTAACTGCGTACTTGGTAACATTAAACTGTTGTTGTATTTGCAGCATTTCTTCATGTCGACATTTGTAGCATGCTGAAATTCGTCCCGGTGGATTGTAAACTCGGTCTCAACCTCGAATTCCCTTGGACATTCCGTACATTTGTCATGTTGTCCAAAACTCTACTCCCCAGAGTGTAAGGCAATCCATCACATCCCACAAATGTCCATTGTCTGTGCTCTCCCACCCCACCCACACAAGTCTTTGATGTGATCAAGTACCTAAAGAAAACTCAATATTTTAAGTTCTGTACCATTGCATGATATATATATGTTTTGCCCTTGTTTTTCGGAAACACGACTCTTTCCACCCCAACTGAAAATAGCTCTAATATAGATGAGATATAATGATAATAATTATAAACACGTTTTCTTTAGGTTCCACATAATTTCATAAAGTTCTCCATGATGTATTTTTTCTTTTCATTTTCCCTCGCTTTTACCTTTCAGACGGATTCGTACAAACATGGTCTTGTTAACATAGACCGCCCATTGTTACCTCGGTCTTTCCTTCAGCTTGGCCGGATGGTATGAAGGTGTATCTATATAAATCAATGCGTCTGCATTCAATGAAGTTGAATACAAGTTGTTGTTTTTATAAAGTACAAGAATATAATTACGAATTGCTACAATTGAAGAACAATGTGTAGAACTGAGTATTTATGAATTCGCAATAGGTTTATGCATTTTTAACAGAACCGAACATTTTCCCTAGAACATTGAACAGTATCAGGTTCATTTTTTTTCTTTTTCTCTCTTCCAACTATTTTTCCTTTTTTTGGTGTATACGCCCGTCAAATTATGGTATGGGTTTTTGTGGCCGTCTGTCCGGCGTAAACTTTTGTTTGTCCGACAATCGCCTCCTACATTTTTCAACCGATCTCTTTGAAACTTGGTATAGATTATAATCATGATATGAAGTTGTGTCTCCCTTAATAGAATTTTGATTCGACGATTTTTCCAAAAGTTATTGTCCTTTGTTCATTTCAGTATTTGATTTTTTTTTTGTCCGGAGATCTCCTCCTACATTTGTTGACGGTTTTCTTTTAAACTTAGTAGGCTAAATAATCAGGATATGTTATTGTGATTCCTTGAAAAGAATTTTGATTCAATATTTTTTGCAAAAACCATTTCATAAACCATTACAACTATCTCGTTCTTTGTCCTTCACAATGTCGGACTTTGCCTGCAGTATTTCCACATTGATCTGTTCGCTGTTCTTTAATTAAAGTTTATCTATTCATTCCTCTAGGCGATGATGGTTGAAATTACTAAGTTCCTACAATGTCATACTGTTACTTGCCAATGTTGGCTGGACGCTCTTGCAGATCCTCTTACACAACATTGAAATGTTTGGGAGTTCACCATTAACCGTGTTTTAAAAGAGTATCTGTAATGTTGGTGCATCGCTGACAGAATTTAAATTTATAGCCAGAAGGTCCGATTGCTTTCGAGCTTTGGTCGAGATTGGTTCCACATTATCATAGGTCTGTTCCCGCCCTTAACCTCTTTTTTATTGATATTCATTAACGTACCTAGCCTACTAGGTCTGATGAGGTTAACTCTTGTGGGTTTGACATATCTGGTTTGGTTTTATTTTGTTCAACGACCTATTAAACTAACCATCGGAATTTATTGTATTTTTATGAGCTACAGGGCAATCCCTTTGGCACAATAATTAGTTTCAAATGTGACGCGCCAACATGTCCTCTAATATACGTTTTACCAGGTAAAATGCATTGTGCTACAGGGCAATCATCATGACCCAAAATGTATTGTCAGTAAATAACGAACCGATACAAGTTTACTGTGTATTTCACCCGGTACAGTATACATTATGCTAGTGCTATCCCTGTGACACGAGATAAGGTTTGACTGTACTGTATTTTAGCTTCTTAGTAATCATACCAATTCATATCACTCATTAATAACTAAGACAGTGCTACTCGACAATCCCTATGACACATATAAAAGCTTAATCAGTAAAAGTTTGACAGCATGAACAACAGCATTACTTTCAGAGTATGTTACAGAGCAATCCCTTTGACAGACTAGTCAAATTTTCAACACTTGCCCGTTATAGGGAAGCTATGAATTCTCCTCATCCGCTGTTGACACCCAAGTAGCCAGAGTCTTGACAGGCAGTTATTTTAGTGGATGTCATCCGAATAAAGGCTGAACTTCTTTCTATATTTAACCGAGGACGATTTGTTTCTGCTGCACTGTATGGTGTCTTCTGACAGGCGAGAGCGGAGGCATTTTATATCTATTAATTTAATTTCGTTGGTGAGATACTCCAGGGCAAAGTTTAGCTCAGAGTCAGCTGGTGAGACTACATCTGGTTGTTGTTGACCTTTTCCATGGTTCCATAATGTCATCGAAAAGCATAGCATGTCCAGAAATACTACTGTTGACGATATATTGGCAATCTTTGTCCTTTCAGTAGTATATCATTTTCTCGAAGTATGTTGCTTTTTGTTGGGATGTCTTATGATACTCTATACTTTTGGTATCCCTTTGTAAATAATATCAACTGTAATTTCAACTGTAGCAGCATTGTCACAATTAAATAAAATTTGATAAGGCTCAAACAGGGTCATGGGGTCTGTAGTCTTTAACTCCGGAGGGAAACGTCTTTGAAACCAATGGTTTTGGTAAATACCCCCAAATGCCTCCATAGTCGCACCAGTAAGCATGTGTAGGTCTGCTTCAGACGTGTCATGGTCATCTAAGAAAAACGAGACACCGTTCCTATTCCTTAGAATAAAGACCACATGAAGAGACCTGATTAACAAGCTTTCGAGAATTTAACATGATGATGAAGCTCGTGCACAGTGGTTGAAGCGAAATAAAGTGTGAAACGAAAGAACGGCCTGGTCTGATGCAACGGCAAGCATATGCCGAATAGACTTAGTAGTTCCCGTTAAGTGCACGACTTCTTACACTTGAATGAATCTACAAAGTCAACGATTCGTTCAATTTTATCCAACGGTATACGAGATTCATTGAGCTGCGAGTCGAAAAACACTCTTAGATATTCCAATATGGTGCAGGGAACGACTGTTTTATGTGCTCCCATTAAAATGCCAATGTTGATTAAAACAGACATGAACCTCTCCATGGTGTTAGTAGCGAATATGATAGTTATAATTGCAATCCAGCACACAACTCGCAAGCTATTTTCGAAAAGTTTTCGGCTAGAACGACGTCAAACACCAACCTTGTAAAAAAAAATAACACAAGGCTTTGGGTGCTGTCCCCTGGCCGACTTTAAAAATGGTAGTTTCTACTCCTGCTTAACGCTCAGCAAACTAGGAGTGGGACGACTGGTTCGCCCGTTGCCAGTATAATGTGACCGGGTGAGGCGTCCTGCTGGGTGTCTTCGGCAGTATGTTTCAGTGAGGTAGCACTATAAAGTTGGCATCAGTTACGCGCTATCACAAGGAGACAAACACGAACATATTGCAGCCTCCCAAAATACACACACATACACTACACGCATGCATCTTGCACACAGGGGAGGCTGTCCTTAAATGACCTAAGCTAGTAATAGGACGTTAAACAAAATAAAACCAAAACAAACACTGAGGTGTCTTCCTGAAATTTTCGGTATGTAGAATCCAGAGTTAATTACCGGAAATGCCGACCTGTTGGATTGGTGTGTGTAGGATTCAGCCTCTCTAGCTTGTTGGTTATCGGTTCCTGCAGCGGTTACTGGCACAAATCGCGGCTGTTGTAGTAACGAACGCTCAGGATTAGTATTTAGTCCATTCTCTAACTTAGAGTAACAATCCTGCAGAATATTGACACTCTCCGCTGAAGTTGAAACCAGTTCTACTAAGCTCCGATTGGGAACGTCCGATATGCTACCATGGGCGCGACATCTTATTCTATGGCATTATGGGATCGCGCACCTCCCACCTCCGGGGTATTGTGGGATCGCGCAAGGCTTGCTCTGGCGTCCTTCAACTTCTGTACTAATATTACCATACACTTCGAACCTTCCCGAAATTCCACATTGAGACGTTTCAATTCCGCCTTCATACTAGCGATATTCAATTTTTCCCGTAACTCATAAGGAACTAGTCTGTTTGTCCTTCGAATAACCTTTGGTGCCATACGGCTACTCCTGTATTGATCGATATTTAACACATTTACGGTCGAATAAGCATTACTACACACACGGCAATACGTCAGCAAGAGTTGAGAGGTTGCGGAGTTCGAAACTACAACGAACTATGTTCACTTACTTTGCCTGATAGTTAGATTGCAAATTCGTTATCCAATAACTGATCGATTGGGGATAAGTTTATCCAAAATGGTGATCGCTCGGCGATAAGCCCAAATGAAAGTCACAACAAACGTACCCAGGCACTCGTCGCCGCAACGCTCCAAACAACTGTCTTACGAAGAATATAAACTGAAGCTGGCAATACCCGAACCTCTCTGAGACGCAATTGCTGATTGGTCAAAATTTACTATGGTCTTTATTTGCATATACTACACATGCCCTAATATGGTTAAGAAACATGTAAACACTACCAGCTATTCCCAATTGATCAGGACAGCATAGAAAGAAAATATGAAAAATAAATACAAACAATTACAGTTGATCGTGCTGTCATAACATGCATAATCAGCAGTAAAAGTGTCAACAAAAACTACATAATATATGACATAAGAAAAAATATAACATGCATCATAATAGCAAAAGACAGAGGGGAATACATAGTTGTATATAAACAATACTTGAATATTACATATAACATAATCACTGTATCGACTCGAAATCGATAGGCAGTGTACCGGGGCTGGTAAAGAAAGTGGCGAGTGCCCGACAGCTCGCGGGAAATTTAATTGGAGCTGTGAGTGAGCCATACGTTAATAAAAAAGATGCACTGTGAGAAGAGACCCTTACTACATATATATTTGGTAGGTCGGTTGGATCTGTCTACATTTTTTTTTTTTTTTTTCAAATATTTTATTTCCCCCAGCCAAATATTATATATATATATAATACTGATAAGTATATACAGATATTTATAAATAAAATGATAGGAACTGCCAGGGTTGGGGAGCCCTGGAGTCAGTCCCCTAAACATTATGGTGTCCTCACACAGGAGGGTTCTAATTTTATCTAAATTAAAAAAAAAAACATCAATATAACATTCAGAAATATGATTGGGAAATAAAATATTTGTACATAGAGTATTGGACATCTAAAGAACAAGAACATACTACCACATTTCACACACAGCACACACATCCAGACGTGTTTACATATACAACAGTATCACAATCACTAAACAGAAACAAAACACGTATACACACACATATACATACGTACATAACATACACTCCTACGACCTACATACGCACATACATACATGCATACACATACATACACACTAACATCAGCACGTATGCATGCACTTACATACGTACACATGTATGTAAATACAAACATACATGTCTAGTATTGCATGTATCCATATAAGTACCAGAAAATACATATAATGTTCATGCACTCTACTAACCCGTAATATGTTTATTTTGGAGAGAAAAATATCAATCAACAAAAAGACAAATTGTAGTTTACGAAAAATGCTCAAAATAAATCCCTCCATTCCATCCATCTTTGATCAAATGTTTCATTGTATACATTTTTTACTGATAAAGCTGTCTCAATATTATATCTGAATGCAAGAAACTCATTCAAACCATTTAAACTAAACTTCTGTTTTTTTCTGGAAACAGTATATATATAATATTTTGTATACAAAGTTATATAGTTAATGGGCATAGGAGCATTTTCAGTAATTCCAAAAAGTATTGTTTCCAACTTAAAATCAATGATTTTCCTTATTCTGCTAAATAATCTCTCTTTTAAATCTTGCCATAGCTTTAAGGACTGTGGACATTCCCAGCATAGATGTTCTGTAGTTTCTATTTGTATTTTACACATATTACAGATATTGTCATTTGACATCACAATAGTTTTTAAATAGTTTTTAATTGTGAGGATACAATTTTGTAATCTGTATTGAAACCATTGTAGTGTTGTGTCTTTTGTAACTTTAAAAACAATACTTTATGAACTTTTCCAATCTATATTTCTAAACTATTTAATATATCATACATGTCTTTACAACCTTCCTTTTTCCTTTATGATAATATAAATATGACTTGGTATGAAGGGCCTCTCCAAAGTTGTTTCTGCAGCAGTTAAGTTATAATTTAATTGTTTACATCATTGCCTTATAGACTGGCATATACTATGATAAATCAAGAAGTTTCCAGAGTTTATTTTGTATTTCAGTTTAAAATTTACAAAAGTGAAAAAACGTTATTTTGCTCTAATAGATCACAAACATTTTTAACACCCCAATCAAATCATTTTCGGACAAAAAAGACTTTTTGCCAATACCAAAAAGTGGGTTATACCAGATAGGGAGAGTTTAGAACTGCTTAATATATTTTACTTGTGTTACTTCTGAAACATTTACCCATGCCTTAAAAACATCCTTCCAAAACATATTACTGGTCTTAATTTTTTTTTTAATAAAATCAATTCCCATATCTGGTATATTTTCTACTGGAAAGTGCTCTGCTTCAAAAATATGTATCCAGCTTTTACCATTATTTTTCAGTAATCTTCGTATCCAAGTGGACTTCAAACTAGAATTGAAATTATTGATGTTAATCATTTTAAGGCCTCCACTTTCATACTTTTGGATTATAGTATTTCGTTAAATTTTGTCAACAGGAGATTGCCAACTGAAGTTAAAAAATGCTGTGTTCAGCTGCTGAATAAAAGTGCTTGTTGGTGTAGGAATTGCAATGAACAGATGATTAAGTTTTGGTATAATTATTGATTTCAATACTACAATACGACCAATAGGGGTTAAAATCCTACGTGACCATTGGGTTATACTGTTATTTACATTTTTAGGGCTTTCACATAATTCAAGCTTATAATCTCTTCTTAACTGAAAAATGAATACCTAGCAAATCAAATGTTGTTTCCCCCCATTTTAATTTCCATCTATGATGGTAGACATCTGCGCTGAATTTCTTGCTGCCAATCCAAAAAACTTTTGTTTTATCATTATTAACTTTTAGACCTGACATTTTACCAAAACAATCTAATGTATTTAAAGCTTCATTGAATGAGTTTCTAGATCCATCTAAAATTATTGAGGTATCATCTGCAAACTGTGAGAGTTGATAATCTTTATGTTTTATTTGTATATCTTTGATATTTTTATTGTTTTTGACCAAAATTGCTAATATTTCAGCTACTAGTAAGAACAGATGCGGGGAGACTGGATCACCTTGTCGACATCCTCTTTGTATCTGCAGATTTGTTTTTTTTTATATAAAGTTTTGATCCATTTCTTAATGTTTTCACCAAAATTAAAAAAATCAATAACCTTGCATAAAAAATTCCATGAAACCGAATCAAAAGCTTTTTCAAAATGAATGAATATTAGAAGTCCAGGTTTATTGTTTAATTCAGTATAATTCATAATATCATAAATTAGTCTAGTGTTTTCATCAATATATCTACCACTTAATAAACCTGTTTGTGTTTCGGAAATAATATGGTCTAGAACTGATTTAAGTCTGTTGGCTATACAAGCTGATGCTACTTTATATACAACATTTAGCAAAGTAATTGGTCTCCAGTTTTCCATAAAATGTCTAAGCTTATCACCTTTTGGAATACAAGTTATAATTCCCTGTCTTTGTGTAATTGATAATTCACCCTTATTATACCCAAGATTCAAAGATCTAACAATAAAAAAAAATCAAATTTATCCAAAAGAATTTAAAAAAAACCTCACTTGTAAAGCCACCAGAACCAGGTGATTTAAAGTTTTTCATGTTTTTTAAAGCAAAACGTAGTTCTGTTTCTGTCAATTTTCCTTCAAGGTTTGAACGTTGATCATCAGTTAATTTATCATACTCTAGACCATTTAACAAAGAAGGACATGCTGCGTTATTGAAGAAACATGTGTTTTCAGCACATCTACATCAACAAGTCTGAAACCTTCAATTGGTTGTTCTGCTTTTATTGTCCTGAATGCTATGCCTTGTGTTTGTGCTGATTTCACAAATTTAAGGTTTTTTACTAGGGGAATTCTCCTAACCCTCAACTTTAAACCAAAGTTGTCACACACTCTTTTCAGCTGATAGGGTAAACACGGTTTCCTTGCGTTCCTGTGTAATCCTACCAGTTTTCCAGTGTTTTTTAGCTCATCGGGACCGAAGGACCAAGGTGAGCTTATGCCATACGGTGGTGTCCGTCGTCCGTCCGTCAACAATTCTTTAAACGACTTCTTCTTAACCACTGATTAGAATTTAACTAAATTTGACTGGAAGCATTCCTATGTGGTAGGGGTTCAAAATTGTACAAATGGTGGGGCTGACCCCTAACGGGCGGGGCCAAAAGGGGGCAATTTGGCTATATTGCATTAAGCGACTTCTTCTCTAGAATTAAGAGATGGATATCAACCGTATTTGACTGGAAGCATTCCTATGTGGTAGGGGTTCAAAATTGTACAATTGGTGGGGCTGCCCCCCCAGGGGGCTGAGGGGCGGGGCCAAAAGGGGGCAATTTGGCTATATTGCTTTAAGCGACTTCTTCTCTATAACTAAGAGATGGATTTCAACCATATTTGACTGGAAGCACCCCTAGGTGGGGGAAATTCAAAATTATACAAATATTGGGGGCTGATCCCCTGGGCTAAGGGGTGAGGCCAAAATAAGTTTATCACTTGGAAATGGTATAACCATATAAACAATTGCTGAGTATGAAGAGAAGAATGCACAGTTGCTTCCAGGATGGCCCTAGGGTCTGGCCCCACCCTTGGAGACATAGTCCTTGGGTCATAACTTTGAAATGGTTGAGATCCCCTCCCCAAAACTATATATACAAATGCTGGGCTTAAAGAGACGAATGCAGTCATGATAATAGAATAGACCCTGGGGTCTGATTGAACCCCTAGGACCTAGTTTCTTAGTCACAGCTTGGAAACAGTTGAGATCCCCACCCTATAACCATATATACAATTGCTAAGTATAAAGAAATGAATGTACATATGCTTCCAGGATGGCCTTGGGGTCTGCCCCACCCTTGGAGACTTAACCCCTGGGTCATAACTTCGAAATGGTAAAGATCCCCACCCTAAAATTATATATACAATTGTTGGGCATAAAGAGACGAATGCAGTCATGATATTAGAATTGATCCCAGGGTCTGCCACACCTTTGCAGACTTAACCCCTGGGTCATAACTTCGAAATGGTAAAGATCCCCACCATAAAATTATATATACAATTGTTGGGCATAAAGAGACGAATGCAGTCATGATATTAGAATTGATCCTGGATTGACCTTGGGGGCTGGATCTCATTTGGAGAATATTTTGCCACGATTGCCTAGATATCCAGGTGAGCGATACAGGCCCTCTGGGCCTCTTGTCTTAATTTGTTGTACCTTTTCTTAGCTGCCAGGCTATTTTTCCCTCTTGGCAAATTGAAATGTTTCTTCGGTTTGTTTGTGTTTCCCATGTTGCCAAACGACTACGAGTTGCAACGTCGAATGTGATGCGTGTGGGTCACCGTACATGTGTGCCAGGGTTTGCATCATTGCAAAAAACTGCAACTGTTTCAGCTTGTTATAATTACTTATAAGCTGCTTAATTCACTTAGCAGCTTTATTTATCATTTAACAGTGTGTACTTACCTTGACAATGGTCAAATTACGCTGAAATTAAATTTAACAGTTGAAATGTATACACAACAGATTTTTCGAAGCACGTGTTTGACGTTTGATCTTTCTGCAACACAATAACATCCAGGACGATCTATTGAAAATTAGATGATTTTCACTGCGCTTTTCTGCATTATCATACTAGTACATATATATTTAAGCAAAACAAAACATGTAATTCGCTGATTTCTGCAATGTTGTTCATCCTCACAGCAAAGAATAACCAAAACAGGAAGTTACTTAACGTTGAACCGGAAATCACATCATGTGGTTAATATAGTACCTGAATAAAGCGTTCTTCTTGAATAAAAAAAGACTCGCGTTGGTATTTTTTTTATAATTAATTATCCATTCCATTATACTCTGATAAGTAAACAAAATTGTAATTTGTATTCAATTGATTAAAATTTGACGCATCTTTTTGTTATCGTAATTTCTGCGAAGGAATACACTTTGGCTTTAACTTGTGATTCGGCCGCAACATGTAAATCATGGCATTCGACGGGCGTGTATTGTTCCGCCCCGCGGTACTCTTGTTTGTATTTCTTACTCGTTAGTTTATACACTTTAAATGATTCGGTAACTGCAAACGAGACATGTTGTTTGTTCTAGGCAAAGCTGAAAACAAGCAATATTACGTGGAATTAGGGGCGAGTAAAAATATATGGTCATAAATTGTGTTTGTCGCGATAGGTGTGTATAGCTACATTGTAGGTGCAGGTCATTAGGCAGAGTGTACCGAACCTGCTTACAGTACTGGTCTAGTACACATTCCATTGGTCCTGCTCGATTTCCTTCAAACTGATGAGCGTGTACACCACGAAAATCAGGTACGACGTAGACAACCTTGAACAGGTTCATCGATACAATTTTAAAAAACCCACAACAGCAACATTTGTTTGTCATACAAGACGAATAAATATTTGGATTAAACACAGACAAATTTTCGAAGCTACCGCCATTCACACATACGCACTCCATTTATCCAAAAAGTGCTAAGCCAGTTACATTTTGAGTAAGAATAGACTCCTTTTTAGTCCTGTTTTGTATATCTTCCTCATTCTTCATCTTGTATTTCATTTACTATATTCGTTTACTTTTCATGCATCGACAAAGTAGGACGTACATAGAGCCCTCTGATATCACCTGTAGGACAGGTGGCATTTTGCTGTTACACAACGGTAAGTGTTTTAAGTGAGGAAGTTTTGTTTGTATGTAGGTTTTAAATATGATACATTAAGAACAGTTTGTAACTAATGCAATTGTAACATAAACTAGTAACTATTAATAGCACGTGGTTTTGGAGACTAAGTTTCAGTCGCTAATTTCACCATGTCAACAAAACATATATATGTAACAGGCGAGATTTTATACCCAGTTTCTCTATTCAGGGTTCCATATGCTAAGGAATAAGTAAGAAGGGCAAATACACACTTATATTTACATTCTGTGTGCTTAGACCCATTGACAAAAATTACATTCATAAATGCATAACACAGGTGTTCATAGAATCTCAGCACGTGGGAACTGATAGTAACCTGATCACACTGCGTAGTAATACACTACAAAAACTACTCACTCGGAACGACCGACCTAGATGCTTAATTCTTACATCTTAAAATATTATTGAACTGTGCTTTGTGAAATATCCACGTATTCACGTGTCCTGTGCTACAAATAAACATTGAATATGGAACTACATTTTGTTGTGTTATTGTTGTTGACGGTTGCTAAGATCTCTCACGATAGTGTCACATTTCCCCGCGAAAAAACACTGTTCTCGCCACTGCGTTGCACCCGTGTATAAGCAGGAACAAACCCTGTTTATTTGTTTTATTCGTTGTTATATCGATCCACTGAAAGGATTCGTCAATGTAAATATAAGGAATGATATTTATTTTTTCAACATTTATGAGGTCATAACAACAATGGGTTTTTGGACATATTTTACATGAATCGCTAACGCGATTCATTCAATATGTCCATAAACCCATTGTTGTTATGACCTCATAAATGTTGAAAAAATAAAAATCATTCCTTAAATAACTACATTTATTATACCCCTTGGATATTCAGACGTGTCACATGTAAATATACAGTTGTATTAACATTTGCATGGCATTGTCACTATATATAGCCTCTTTGAAAGCTGTGTCGTTGATGGAACTTTAATTACCATGCATCACGAGACACAATTCTTAGCGTATTAATACAACACTGACCGGAACTACAATATCCAATATATCGCTGGGCATTGTGAGATTTGACAATGTCCTTGTAACTTTATGTGCAAAATAAAAAAATAAAAAATAAAAAAACTTTTATTACAACGAAAACAAGACCAAGGTCTGCAATATCGTACAAAACGCACATCGGTTGAAATCACCAATGCCGGCAATGGAAACAATTTTAACGCTAATGCAATTTATCTGTTACACTGCACTGATCAACAGGGGTTCGTTACAAATGTCTGAAATACACATATTCTATAGACCTACTGACACATATGTTACAGACTTACTGATATGAGTCACAGCTCACAAACATTTCAGACATTTGTGCTCCGTCGCAAGATCCCTCACTTCAAACGATATCAGTTTCACGCGTCTCGCAGCCACCGTTTTCTTGAGGTTCTGACGACATGTCAAATAACGAGGGTGTTATAGAATTTACCGACTGTAGTCAGATTCCCATACAATCAACAAATAAATTCACTTCTGGATTCTTCACAAAATGAGCAAAGAGAAAGTTCGAATTAACTTCCAAAAATAACTCCCTAGTGGAGGTCAAGGTCGGATTCACGGTGTTCACTGTATTTGTCAGCACGCGACAATACGCTGTTCAAACTATTGAACGAAATTGTGTGGACTGTCGATAAGGCGGGCTTTTTTTATTTTAAATATAAATTATAAGTAAAAAAAGAACATAAGAGGCAGAGAAAACGTAAATATAAGTATTGAACTGTTTTTGTATGGTTTTTTATAGCGCGCATTATGTTGTTTGCTTGCAAAGCTGTGTCATTCAAATAGATCATAAATACCATACAAAAACAGTTCAATGCTTAAATATACAACACAGCACCTAACAATAACACTGCCTCTGCCTCACGATAGCAACTCATGACTTCTCTACGTTTTGAATAAGTATAACGTTACTGACTACCCTTCTCGATTCCACTGATATCTAAGCTACGCTAAGAAAGAAAAGGACCCTACGACCTAACACCTACATGAATAGAAAAAAAAGAGAGAAAAAAAAGAAAAGTGAGCTGACCTGCGACGCATCCGTCTGGCTACCGAACCACACGTGCACTCGGCTATTTATACCCTATCCCAACAATACCCGATATATTAGCCAATAAGAAACAAGATAACATAACGTTTACGGAAATATCCTACAGTAGCGAAAGTAAATAAACTTCCGGTCTATTACTAACGACGCCGGGTGAATGATAGCATGAACACGAATACACGAGGTCACTTCTACACAAATATACAAAATATCTACACGTTACCTATATTCCTGTCTCAAGTACATTGCTAAACATTAGTACATGTAGATTTTCCAATTATTCATTTTCTCTTAAAGCAATTTAAAACTATTATTAAATTGAGTGAATATTGAATTAAATGAATGTTATATTTCGTTTGCATGTACGTGCTAATGTGTTTTTATAGTTTGTAATTGTCATTTTTAGATTTGTGTTTGTCTGATAGTTTGCTCCGTAATAAACAACAGAACAGAAGCCTAGAAACATTGTTGAGTGGTGAATTAATTGCCCTAACATTGAAACCGGCTATTGAAAGAGGAACGTTTTTTGACAGAAAGATTTTAGTTTGTTTTTGCAAAGGGACGGTAGAGGCTTGGTTTGAAAGAGTTTGTTGTCAGGCTAGATACAGTATCAGGAGGGAGCCTATTCCATCCCTCCACAGGGAGGTCATTTATAAAAAAAAAGAGGAATAAGCATGGTCCAAGAACTGATCCCTGGGGGATACCGGAACGGACAGTTTCAGAGTCAGACTCTCACCTTCTACTACTACGACTGCCTATGACATACTATTTTAACTAATGGATTAGAATGACTAACGTCGTCAAAGTTTCTGGAGATATCATCAATGAATTCGAGAAGTTGAGTTTTACATGAACGAAATTTGCGAAAGCCATGTTGAAATGGATACAAATTGTTAAGTGGATCGACATGTGCATTGATGTTTGAGACCACTATATGTTCCATATGTGGCAAACAAACACACAAAGCAAGGTACTACAGATACATGATAGAGATATGGCTTACGATATGATCGTTTGAAATATGGTAAACAAACACACAAAGCAAGGTAATTTGTTTTTGGCATAACAATCGTAAAACTATATCACAAAAACATGTATTCTCGGCAGCAATAAGTATGAGCTATGGGTTCTTTCGGATGGTTTGATTATTTAAAAAGGACCTACAAATACATAATACAAAACATGAACACTTATAAACATGACGTAACTCACACACAAGGACCGCTTCAGTAGTATGAATCATGTATAGCATTTTAATAAAAAAACTAAACTTTATGCACTCGCACAAACTTGCCAGGGAAATGGAGCAACGGTCAGTAATGGAAGAGGTTTTAGTAGGTGTGCTACCTTAGCAGGCTGGTATTCGATTGCTATGTAAAAGGAGTAGCTTCAAACTGGAGAACGCAAACCCAGGTTCAGTAATCTTTGATCCGTCAGGGTCTTAATTTATTAATATAGAATTCAGAGTATGGCAAGTAAACACAATGACAACAGTATAAAGTGCAAGTAAGTTTTATTTATTAAACAGGCGGTGCACCATCTTAGACAATAACAAAAAATAACAACAATATCACAGCTACATGTATACCGGCTACGTGGCCAAACACCTAACCCTACTACTATATATGGACGGACAGCGTTGCGCCTATATAAATCTACATAATACGACCACTTCATCAAGGAAGAATTTAAATCTAAAGGCCTACTCCCAAGCTACCGTACCACCCCTGCAGGTAGGGAATCGGGGGAAAAAATACAACTGCTGTTAACCACTGCATGTATCGTAGGAAGCGACTAATGTAGAAACCCCCTGCAGAAAAGGGGATTTGCTTTTGTGTCCTCTATTTGGGGACACAAAAGCGACCATAATAAGTCTGCTGCGCCCATTGCAATATTTGGGATCTTCATCTTTCTTTCTATTTCAAACAACCTTTTATTTCCTAACGCCTTGCTTGGCAACACCTCACTTTTGGCTTGAATGTTGAGCGTTCGCCCAGGTGAGGAAGGCAATGGGTTCTGTTACCAGGCCGGGAAAATATTCGAGTATATATCGTCCATGTCCACATTGGACGCAGCCCCGCTGCTGGGTACAGTACCCTGGACACATTCGTCATAAACGGAGTCTTCATCTCCGTATATCAAACTCGAACCCATCGGGTCCATGTCTAAAATTGGTATCGTAACACGTGGTACCACCGGTACGTTCTGTACCAAATTATCCCCGGAACCTCGTTCACGGGAAAGGCAGGCAATACGAGACTCTAGCGCCATTAACCTGGAAGCCATTTCGTCAGTTCGTAACTTTTTTGCTCCTCCGGCTTGCGTTGGGGCTCCTAAAGCCGCCGAAGCCACTCGTTTCATGCCGGCGCCCCCATTACCTACATAAGCGTAAGGGGCCTCGCCGCTTAGCACATCACCAAGTACATGTGCTTCCGGTTCCGGGACACTGTCCGCGTAAGGCTGTCTATTATGATTCGAGACGAAAAAATCGTCACAGCCGTCTGCTTCATCCTCTGCGGGATGAAGCGAGATATTGTCATCGACCGGCTCTTCGTCGTTACCGAAGGTAACCGACATTTTTTTACCTTTCACCGTGGATCTGTTACGCCCAGGTTTCACACGAACCATCACGGCCTCGTGTACCGTATTCTGTTACGTCTGAATGATAGTGTATTGGTTACAAACCCGACACTGTTGAATTTTTATCGCCCAATTACAAGGCTAAACAGAACAACCTGTCTTATTCTGTGCGCTCACCTGAATGACATAAAAGTGAGCTGGCACGAGTTGTCATGCCTTTTATAGGTGACCTCTGGGTGTAGGGGTCACGCACGCTAAGGGTATTTTTTTACCCTTTGCAGTCAGTCGCGCACCTAATAGGTGGCAAGTATGCAAATTAACCGGACAAGCCGTAGGGCTTGAAAAGTAGGAGAATTTAAATCTAAAGGCCTACTCCCAAGCTACCGTACCACCCCTGCAGGTAGGGAATCGGGGAAAAAAATACAACTGCTGTTACCCACTGCATGTATCGTAGGAAGCGACTAATGTAGAAACCCCTGCAGAAAAGGGGATTTGCTTTTGTTTCCTCTATTTGGGGACACAAAAGCGACCATAATAAGTCTGCTGTGCCCATTGCAATATTTGGGATCTTTATCTTTCTTTCTATTTCTAACAACCTTTTATCTCCTAACGTCTTGCTTGGCAACACCTCACTTTTGGCTTGAATGTTGAGCGTTCGCCCAGGTGAAGAAGGCAATGGGTTCTGTTACCAGGCCGGGACATACCAAAGTCCTTCAAAATGGTAGTTGTTATTTCCCGCCTAAAGTTTGGCATTTAGGGTAATGGCAACAACTGGTTCGCCCATTGTCCGTTTAATGTGACCGGTCGGAATGCTGTGCTGGATTCCTTCGCCATGGTATTTCAGTGAGATTACACTATAAAGTTGGCATCACCTTAGCTGTTAATAGGACGCTGAAAAATAAAACCAAACCAAATTATTCTGTATATCACAACAAACGTAATTTTGTCCATATACTTTCCCATACAATTTACATTTGACTTCCAATAAACAGGAACGGTCAATGTATTATAAATGTACGTAAACTGTCCTCCGGACTTAATCATGACTTCGGCAACCTTGTTGATAAGTAGATAAATATAAATTAATGAACTGCAGTATCTATTGGATCACTTGCGCTAATGGAGCAATGGTCTGTTGGGATTTTCAAAATGGATTACGTTTAGTTGACTGCCGTGAAAGTAAGCCGTCGGTCACTTGTTTACCGCGCGTCATTGTTAGACAGATGGCTTTGGAACAAACGTATCAATAGATCATCATCCTCGATAGTTTCATCTGACGATGTTTGTTTGACATAAAACGTGTTTACGTTTCATTTCATAACATCATTACGGCTATCGACGCAACAGCAGGCACTGTGACAATGAACGCATCAACAATCGTTACGACAATGAACGATAATAATAGTGAACGCTGCAATACAACATTACTGGCCATTTATCAAGAAGAAGACGATGGCTCTTTGGAACGAATAATTATTCCCGGTGTCGCTCTAAGTCTGATGTGTATTATTATAATAGTTGGCAACATTTTCGTCCTGCTAGTAGTACCAAGATTACCGAAACCACGGCGACCGACACGTTACCTCGTGATGAACTTGGCAGTAGCAGATCTTGGTTTGGGGATTTTTATTCTCCCCCTGTCGTCCTATAACGAAATTGTATCGTGGCCGTTCGGAGAGAGATGGTGTATTGTGCATGCTGTAGGCGACTCACTTCTATGCATGTCATCCCTGTACACGTTGTGCGCCTTAGCAGTCGACCGTTATATCGGAGTTACCCGCCCCTTGCGGTACAACGTCATCATGACCGACCGGATGGTTTTAGTGATGGTGATAGTGGTGTGGTTGCTAGCCTCGAGCGTGTCGTGTCCCCCACTGTTTGGCTGGAGACAACCCCCACCGGATGACCCAACTGTATGTTTAATTACAACACACTTCAGTTACGTCATCGAATCGTGTGTTCTTGGGTTTTTCCTTCCTTCAATCGTCGTCATGTGTCTGTACACGAAAATATACATAGTCGCACGCAAACACATTTTTGACATTTCAAGAAATATAATCCTACCAAATAAAGACCAGGATAAAGACAGTGTAAGTGCCTCAAGTTTTAGTTCATCTATTTCCGGTTCCTCCCAAGATGTACGCATAAGCGTTGTGACATCAAACTGTCAGAATCAGGCTGCTCTTTTGAAAAAAGTTGCAAAAATTAGAATGGAAGTCCGTGCTGCAAAAACCTTTGGGAAAGTTTTGGGAATTTTTGTCATCTGCTGGATGCCATTTATTGTGTTGTATCCTTTTGGTAAGTAGGAAGTAATAGGGTCTCTTTTCAGTTATCCAGAACATTGTTATGGATTGATTGATAAATTTACGAGATAAAACTTAAAAGACGTTAAAACCAGAACCTTTCCAGTTGTTTGTTATCACATTTCACGCATGAAATTGCCGCCCAATGGTCTGTAGTCCAGTTTACTTACAACGACGTTTTTGCTGCGTTATATTTTCAAGAACCGACGTTCAGTCTCATTGATTCATGAATACGTGTATGTAATAAAGTACCAAGTAGTCCATTTACACAATTAATTTGATCAAATTAAATCCTTTACATCTTTCTTGAATTACAAATATTGGTATCCATCATTAGGCATCGTATTGATTAAACAGGTATGTGGTTGATTGTTGAAAGGAATTCGAAACAGGCGAACAGCATCACTGCAGGTTTGGTAATATTACTTCCGGGTTTACATACATGTATCAGTTCCTTAGCTTGATGGTTGGTACGTCACTAGTCCTAAATATTACTTCCGGGTTTACATGCATGTATCAGTTCCTTAGCTTGATGGTTGGTACGTCACTAGTCCTTAATATTCCTTCCGGGTTTACATACATGTATCAGTTCCTTAGCTTGATGGTTGGTACGTCACTAGTCCTAAATATTCCTTCCACTTTGTTGACACGAACTGTTCTTAATGTCGACACGACAAAAATAACTAGTCCTATGTTGAGTTTCTTTTACCTCAGATTCATCTGCTAAATGTTTGTAGGACCGATTGTATCACGGATTCCCTTTTTGTTCTAAATATTGTTTGTGCCTAGAAGAACACCAAATGACTTTTTCCTTTCTTTGTTATTTCAGGATGCCTGTGTTCGGCGTGTGTTATACCGGAAATAGCTTGGGATATAGTGTTCTGGCTGGGCTACGCTAACTCCATGATGAACCCATTCGTGTACGTGTTGTCGAGCCAGGAGTACAGGAAGGTTTTCAGTCGACTACTGTGGTGTAGGAACAAAAGCGAATCTCAAGTAGATGTACTGAATGTTGTCCCTAGACGAGGCGCTACAAACGTACCTAGCGAAAAGTTCTGAAGAATTGGCACGGTTATTTTCTGGTAAAAAAAATATGTTTAAAGTCGATCTCGTCATAAGCTATGTTTTTCGAAAAGATCAATTCAAGGCCGACTTTCATCGGGAGACAGACTGTCCATTGTAAAGAAGCAAAATACATAAATTTCATGACAGCGTTGTATCGCATAAGCGCGAAAATAACTTATCAATTAATTGTTAAGTAGCTGGCACCTATGGTCCTCAGGATTGCTACGATGTCCAACTTAGTGTAATGCTATCCATCAAAGAACACCAAATGTGGACCGTCTATTGGTTATCATCTAGACAAACACCCAAACGGACTGTCCATAGACGATCTTTGTGATGGTACCCAAAACAAGATTATGTTATACATGTAAAACGATCCTTAAGTCCGAGTTTTGTTTGTAACCAACGGTGGAACCAATCACAAGTGTATTGGGGGTACTTAATGAATAAAAGACAAGTGTTATTGAAATGTTCAGTTTGTCTTATCAAATATGTAACAAAATAATTATGTAAAATATCAAAACAGAACACAGCGCTCCCAGACTAATCATGATTCATGGTCGGGATCTGAATGTATTTGTTGTTAACAAAACCTATGATTCAGTTTTAAATTTAAGCACCATATAACTATTTGCACTCGTGTCTAACCAGCAAGACGGTATCATATCACAGTGTATAAAACTATTTTTATTATACACGTATAGTTATGACAAGCCTTCCTTTGTGAGTTTGTTGTGCATATATCGTTTGCGGTTTTGTAAACTAATTCGATACTCCAGCACATGAAAACTAGTTTGATCCTTTGATGTACAACAAAAGAATCCCGCGGTCACGTAACGGTAACTGACTAGCTTTGAAGCCGGGTTGCCGATCTGCCGTTTTCTTCAAGGTACAAGTTTCATACCCGAGACCCCCTTGACAATGCCTCACTTTTGGCCATTTGTTGAGCGTTCGCCCCTGTGAGGAAGGCTTTGGGTTCTGTCCCCTGGCCGAGACATACCAAAGTCTTCAAAAATGGTAGTTTCTACTCCTGCTTAACGCTCAGCAAATTAGGAGTGGGACGACTGGTTCGCCCGTTGTCAGTATAATGTGACCGAGTGGGGCATCCTGCTGGGTGTCTTCGGCAGTATGTTTCAATGAGGTAGCACTATAAAGTCGGCATCAGTTCCGCGCTATCACACGGAGACAAACACGAGCATATCGCAGCCTCCCAAAATACACACACATACACTACACGCATGCATCTTGCACACAGGGGGAGCCGTCCTTAAATGACCTAAGCTGTTAATAGGACATTAAACAAAATAAAACCAAACCAAACCAAACCAAAAATCATACCGAGACCAATCAAACAACTACCCACATGCGTTCGATTTTGCTATGACATATTTCAGGGGAGCGGAGAGCGACAGTGAGCGTAACCCCTGGAGTATCGGGGGTGTAGATCTATACCTAAACTCGACTACTATTTCCTGGACATCCATGTGAGAATGCCTTTAATTTTTTCTTTGAGTGTCAACTTTTTAGCAATTAAAGGCGTATTTTGTTTCAAAATTTGAATGTCTTAGTTATAAATTTAAATTTAGAGATTCTTTTGTTTGGCAATCCGGATCTTTCGGTAGACCTTTCGTTTTTAGACATGTGCTTCACTTCATCAAATCCAGCAAAAGATTTTGAGCGGTGCTTTTTTAAAGTTGTGTATTTGTACCTGTGTGAATATATATATATAATATCCACACAGGTACAAATATCTACTTCATGTTATGCCTATTATCATTGTTGACATGTAATTGTAAATGTATGACGGGAGAAGGCTGTGATAAGTTGTAACTCCAACCCTTGTTCAATTTTATTGGCAATACATATGTTTAAAGTAAAGTAAAAGACTACTATTTCATAACTTCATTGTTATAGATCCACATCCTATTCGCTCTAATCAAACCGTCATTCGTCAAAACAGCTAACAGAGTAAATCTCCGAATCCTACTGTAATCTGCTAGTGAATTTTCAATGGAACAATCTACAATTTCCTTTAACTTACATTATCATACAGACTTATTTTTTTTCAGAATTTTCAAGAATCCTTCGCGAATGTTGAAATGCCCAGTAATAAACATTGGTCTGTTTGTGTTTCACGTCCTATCAAGGAGGCTCCACACTTAAGCAATTTAAAACCAGCAAAATTCGTTGAAACTTTCATTTAATAGTTATGCAACTACATGTATGTAGAGTTGATTTTATGTTAATTTTAATATTTTCTAGGTTTTTTGTGTGTGTAGCATTGTTCGGAACAATTATAACAAAAAAAATATGAAAAGACGCATTGCTAATTAACCCTACTCATATTTTATTAATCGGAAAATATAAAAACACATTACACAAAGTGTTTTTAATTGAAATTGTACGGATAAAAGTGATTATCTACAAGCTAAAAGCAAAAAGAGGACACAAAGATTCATACATATAGAGTGGGAAATTGAACAAAATATACACAATGGCTTTATAGTTAATTTATTTTATATTTTATAATCACTTCGATCCTGGTAAGAGTTGTCTTCCTTGAAACAAATCGGAACTTTTTGCAGAGGGATAACATTTACACAATCAATGCCAGTTATCAATAAAAATGATGGCAATAAATCAAACTTTTGATATTTAAATTATCAATTTATAGTTCTTTTATGGAACCAAATTACTCTCAGTCGTATACACTTTGGACATCATTCCACAGTCCGCTAACGCACGGTATATATGTGACCAGAGGCTATCGCATGGTATGCCGTTCTCACGTGCATTTTCATAGGGATCTTGATATTTTACAAAACATTATTTTCACTGTGTAAGTTAACTTCATTTGTAAAAACCATTTAATCGACAGAGCGAGTTTCGCTCAACAGCGAAAATCGTAACGACCTCGAGCTTCACATCAGTCCGCATTCCATGTGTTTCATATATGACCTTTTAATCAATTGAGGTCGTCTGGTCTCATGTCAGTGTACATGTCTTCCCGTGAGTGTGTTTATGTCTATGAATTGGAAGCTTAATATAATCCTGAAGTACGTGTGATTTTTGGGTGTTGAAATATCATTGTCACGCACGTGTATTATTGTTTACCAGGTGTTACTATAATTTGCACTACAATATTGAAATGCCCGATACGCAATACGGAAAAGACGACACGGTGTACATGGACATTTCGATCGATATAATTGAGTCCGAGCTGTACTTTTCCGGAAGTACGTCACGAAAATGGACACTGATGACGATGTGAGGAGTTGTTGACGTAGAAAAGGAAACTGAGGAATTTGAACAGTCGGTAAATTTTGTGGCCAATAAGCTTGATGAGATTGAAAAATCCAGCGTAGGAGGACAACAGGTGTGTAGCAAGATAGAGAAACAGGAACGAATGATTGCTGATCTGAGTGATAAGGTGGAAAAGGTAGTTGAAGAACGGGGCTCCCTTCGTGACACTGTGTTAGATTTACAATGCAGATCTATGAAAAATAACTTGGTTTTCACTGGCCTTGCTGGAGAATCTAGGAGTGAGGATACCGAGTCTCTCATCAGAGATTTCATTTTCCATGAGCTCCGTATTGAACAGAGGATCGAGTTCGGCAACGTTCATAGGTTTGGTCGTCATGTTCATGGTAAAAATAGGCCTATAGTTGCAAGATTCCTGTACCAACAAGATCGTCAGTTGGTGAAAAATAGTTCCTATCGTCTGAGGGGTTCTGGCTTTGGAGTCTATGAGCAATTTCCGGCCGCTATAGAGGACCGTCGTAAGAGGCTCTACCCTGTCATGAAGCACCACAAACAGCTCGGTGACCATACCAAGATGGTCAGGGATAAGTTGTTCAT
>NW_018408896.1:2421064-2458885 GCF_002113885.1 Mizuhopecten yessoensis
GAGGTTAATAGTTTTAGATATTTATTCATAACATAAACAGCGCTAGCATTTCTGTCGATTTTATTTCAGCTTAACCGGCCGCTATCCGGAAGAAAACATGCACCGTACTGACTGCTAGGGCAGTTATTTTCTGCTTTGAATACTTCCCACTGGCAATAATGATTCCGTAACGTACCCCTTGCGCTATCTTTTGACCATTTGGCAACTATTCGCTTCGTAGCTGACACGGTACAACACTTTTCTTTTTCTTACTTCACACGGCCAGTCATCTTGTTTACAAAGAAATGGTGTGCTATGCGCATGCGCTAGTAGAGGGAAATCCCTGAACAAAACGTTGGTCAGACAGGTAGAAATACCGATGATTATCTTAGATTTAATCATTTTTATGAATCTATTTCAGCCAAATCCGATCGGAATTTTCCATAAGGAGTCTCACTTGATATGTTTATGTAGTATTTGGAAAAAAGACACAAAAAAAAGTTACTTCAGCGTGATGCCCCTTTAAATTAATATAATCATGTACATGCCTTTGGTCATACTAGATGTCAATCGTTTATCCAATGTTCAATTTGTTTAAAATAGTTTTATTGCAAACAACAAACAAATGGATTGGACAAAAGTTGTAACAACTTACTTACACTTTCCGCCTTCCCGCAACAAATAAATATATACAAAATTAGTGTGTCACGCAATAGCCTAAACGTTTTATTATGTTAGTACATTCCATTTCTCAACGTCTTAATGGGAAATGCGTATCTAGACCAGAGACGTATACAATTAATACGTCTTTATATAAATTTAGTAAATACGCGGACTTGCATCTGATTAATTTCCATGGTAATATATTATAAAGCAATTTTAATCGATACGGACAATGCATACAAGTGTTTAGAATTTTTTTCTGAAAAGTTGCTTATATGAGAGACGTATAATTTAAATGCATTTTATATTCTACATCTACAACTACATAGTAAATGACCACCATCATCTATTTGAAGATCATGTCATGTGATAGTGCATGGGTGTTAGGCCAAGACAGAGAAAGTATGGGAGTTAGAAGTGTTAATTTTGGGTTATGCCCAAAATTTTAAACTCAGAAAGAGACATATTTCTGCACTTATTTAAAAATAATAATTTACAATTTTCATGCCGGTTTTCATGTATATTACTTTCTGCCAGCAAAATATTTAGAACTTCATTTTTGCTAAGATTGGGACAATTATATTTCCATTGCCGAGCGGAGCGAGGCGAAAATTTGTTTTATGAAGAGGTAATACTAAACTATTTCAAGCACTGCCGACCGTAGAAAGCAAGAATTTATCGGACATTATTTCCCTGACAAACAGGTCGAGTGAGGCGTAAAATAGTTTTCTGAGTTTGCGGTATCATTCCAGGTTATATTTTATAAGGTAGAGTATTTATATTTTATGATGGCCGAGCGGAGCGAGTGTTAACAAATTTTGTAAGAATGGTAAAAATGTAGATGTTTGAACGTACATGTAGTTTAGGCGAGAATTTTGGCAATTTAATATTAACTTATTTGTAATAAATATGAATTGTGATTTAACTGTTTGTCTTTTATTGTGAAATAGCACGGACTTAATATCTAATCTAATTCCGTGGAAATAGTATGCATACATATGTGCAATGGCAATACCTAATGAAAAGAATGTACAGGCCAGGCTTTTATGCTAACATTGGTTATTAATCACCTGATGAAGTGATGAAATAGACTCTACCTTTGACATAACACTTTACCTATATACCTAATTCCAACAGATGGTATAGTCCTCTCCCAACTGTCAGGGTGATCACCACACCGTGATATTAGATTAGGTAGAGTCAGTCCGGTGAGCCATGATGACCACTGACCTGACTGGAGACCCTACTAATATCACGGAATTAGATAATCTATTATTTTATTTTTTCACTCACTCACGCCACACGTATACGTGCGTAACAAGAGGTCACATAATACATAGTATACATTGATGGACATAGTACTCACATAATATGACACATGATACAATTCATACAATAACAACCCATTTCAATAATTCTTTTAGCTAAATTCTTTTAGATATTAAGTAGCTTCATTACTCTTTGTATAAATATACTTACTTTTGTTAAGAGTACCGTGTTACAAATTGAGAACATTCCTTTCATTTTGATATAAGTTGGGTTGACATAATAATAATTTGGTATATAAAGTTAATTGTCTAAGAGCTACAACAGATACATTAGTACACGTACATTGGTATAAGTAGTGGTATATCTAAGTCCGTGCTAATATATATATATATATAGACAATGGAGGATTAATCATATAGATATTCAAACTGCTGGCAAGGGGAAGCCATAGACAATCATAGTTCAAGAGAGGTTGATATTGAAAGGAAATTCCATATGAAACAGGGGGAAATCTTCAAAAACCTTGGTCCAGATTATTTTTGGACACAGATAGCCACTAGCGTTTACCTGTACATTACACCTGTGTAGACAGATAAAGGGTGTTACACCCCTGACTTAGGCAATCTAATTCCGTGCTACAATATATATAAAATATACAGACACACGGACCGTGTAATCAAATGATGAATTCGCGTACGTAACGCTCAATCTTCATTGACTATCTCTGTAGCTAGAAATCTGTCTTATCGTGGTCTTATGCATATATACTATACTATATATAGACTCGTTGTTGAGAAAAAAAAATTTGTAATATTTCTTCGTCCGTAAGGATCATTTTTCTGCGTTTATAATATTCATATATATATATAAACGTAGTACACGTCTCTCCTCTCTTGTATCAGTTTTCACTACGCGTGACATATCACTGGGCGTATCGCTTTCGAGCAGATGAATACATGCCATTCGTCACACCTTGGGTTTGACTGTACATAACACGGTAAAATCCGAGTTTATTTACAAACCACGGTCATGGCGCCGAGAAGGGTTGATCGAAGTGAGATCAGTATTTGTGGGAAATACTTCGTGTTTTTTGTCAACTTTGCCATTTTAGTAAGTATATGGAAGTCCATTATAGGAGATGTATGTACTTAGAACAATAGATCTAGAGAGAATCGTTATATTGACGTAAATACAAGCTACCGACTGTAAGTACCCGGAAGTTTCTTCAATGAGTAATACTTGTATACGTCGTACAGTGTACTGTATAACAATGTTTTACGTAAACAATGTCGGTTAATCACATAATTTCTTAATATGGACAAGTCACATTACAGTGTTAACTATTTAGACTTTAGTTAATAGATTTAATTTGTCGATGACCACTATCGACCACCAATAAAGTAAAGGATAGTCCACTAGCGTTTACGTATATACCTGTACATTACACCTGTGTACACCAGCTGTAAATAATTGATGGTCACGTTGAGCCGACGTGTAGGCAATATATTTATATCGATCGAGACGGATATTGACTTGGGCGTGGTTGACCGTTGGACAGTCTTATACTTTCTTGTTATTTATTAATAATATTGACTGACCATGCAGGATCAGATCCGGGTTGGGGGTGGTGGTGGGGGGTCTACTGTACACATATATACATATACCTGTTGTTGTGTGGAAAGTTCAGTATATTATATGTATAGTAGATCCCCTCCCCATTAATTCAAGGCAGGTAGCATAGGGTTTCCCACAGAATAAAAAGGGCATGGAGAGGCCGGGCAATGAATAGTGGCGAATGATGCTTAGAGAGGCTTGTTGTCATGTAGCGAGTCTCAACTCTTAAGGTTATATATATACCATGATTATGTGTTTTATAAATGCCTCATGTGTACTGCTTTTAAGTTTTAAAACGGTGTAGTTCTGTACTTAACATTTTGTTCCTGCTGTAGATCCTGAATACATTTCCAGTTCAATTAAATACAATAAGTTGGCTAGAAATTCTACAAAGTTATATATATAACAGAATTAACAGCACAGAGGTAATTTATGTTTGAACGAATTACACAACAGGAAACAAATATCTGACATTAAATCTCTCTTCTGATTTAATTACTCTTATTCTTTCACCATATAACAAATTTCAAATAAACCTAAATTATTCACTATTCACTGTCATTCAGTCATTAGCACTTCCCACTTCGCCAATAAAATCAATTTAACACTGAAAAATATGTTAAAATCTGTTGACATGTACTGTAGTGTACCATCAGAGCTAGCTTTACAGACAATAAGGGTAGCCCATGGCCAATAGTCTGAAACTAGTGAAATCTCCAGCTGAACTAGTGTAAGTGGTACTAAAAATCGCTGGCCTGATTGACTAGGCAAAATATTGCTTATCTTGGATAGTTGTTGAATATTATTCATATTATATACAATATATCCATATTGGGTTAGTATCTAAGATTGTCTTCAGTAATACCAAATTTATTTCGCTCGTGGGGGTGGTTATTTTTATATCTTTCACAAGTACGCATATTTATTTTATGTTGTAAAATAAAACCTTTGAAAATGATATTCGAAATCAGCATATAACGTTTGTCTAGGTAAGATTATAAAGTGAAGAGTTGCTGTTGGCATGTTAACAACGCCAGTGTAATTATATATGTAACTTGCTAGTAAAAATGAAAACAACTATGTTAAAAAGTCCTGAGATCCTGTATATTATTATATCCATTAAGGTAAAACACATGTCAACCTATATAGCTACCAGATCCTCCTTGTCCTCTTGCTAAGAAACCATTTTGACAACTTTCTCCGTGGCCAAACCAAATCTTCACATTATTAATTAATCCCAACAACGAAGAGGAGGTTGTTGGTGGTGGATAGGGTCAATAATCCATATCCAGTGCATTGTCACTATCAGATGGACCTTTTGACCATTCCAACAGCTTGAACAATTGTTTCAAGCTAAGGTCAGCCCTTTCCACCACTGTTCAGTCAGTGTCCATACCAAAATGCTCACACATCATACTGATGGCTGTACATGTACCAACATGGAAATCCAGACAGTCCTCCCTGGCCAGTGAAAGGTTGAGGACAGCTAGGGCCTGTGAAAAGTTGAGGACAGCTAGGGCCTGTGAAAGACTAAGGACAGTTAGGCCTGTGAAACATTGAGGACCACTATAGGGCTGACACTAGGTTTGGATTCCTCATCCTGTCCTCATGGTTCTCCACTTACATGTTGATGAAGCTGTGTCTGATGTCATTAACATCAACAGTCGCTGTCATGTCCAACGCCTCTGTGAAGCTGTGACAGGTTGGGTCCTGGTCTCTGTGTCAGGCCCGGAGGTTTGTGACAGTGGATAGTAGCTTAGTTTGGATCTATCAAGGAGAGGTCCACACTTACCTTCTCGAACATCCTGGTAAAAGAGGCCACGATAACACAATTAAACCGTCTTGTACATCATTTTTATCTTCCTAAGTGATTCTGCTGGTATCCCAGATCCGGATACCTGAGGAAGTGTGACCTGGTGGACCCCCCCGTTCCCTTCTTAAAGCCATAGAACATTTGATTTTTCTGGTCTTCAATATCAATATTTTTACTGAAATAATGACAATACTATAAGCTATATTTTAGCAACATCAGAAAGAAAATCGCCTTGCATTCATGCATTATATGACACCTGTACATCATGGTTCAGGTTTCAGAGAATATATTGCTAATTACAAATATATGCTTATAGAGACCATATATCAGTAGACAATTTGGCTCTTTCCCCCCATACTTTTAAACATTCTTGTTCCATCCATCTTGACTCTAACTCCCATGTACATTGGCAGCTAGTAATTAAATGTTTTAGAATTAATTCCTGTCATCTCACCTTTTTTGATAAAACCTAGAGCAGTGATCATGATATGGGGGAAATATTGTCAGTATTTTATCTGTACATGTTTTGTCTGATTTACAAATGCATTATCTTGAGGCATAGCATATCTTATTCAGTCTTGAACCAAATTTATGTAAATCTATGTAAATTTCATTCAAATTGGTGTTATGTTTTAACAGGTGGTGTCGCCGATACTGCTCGGTTTTGGTATCTACATCCTGGTCCTGAAGGAAAAGAGTGTTTCTACATGGATTGATTTTTTCCTCGATCCCTCTGTATGGCTTGTGATAACCGGAGCAATAGGAAGTGTCATAGCTTTTCTGGGATGTTTCGGAGCTCTTCGGGAAATCACCCCATTGCTAAGAATCGTGAGTTTTGTAGGAAAGTTTTGTTTTGAAAGTTTTGTAAAATTAAGTCATTATGACCACGTTTATGTTTTGGTACATGTACAGGTAAGGCCAATATTATAATTTTTACCTAGTTTCTTTGGCATTCAAACAAAGACATAACATAAGCTTAATTCCTTAATTCTAAAATAAATTAAGGAAAATGATATAGTGTGTAAGACAGCATACCGGGTATATCCTTAACGCTAACACAGGTCAGTAAGACAGCATACCGGGTATATCCTTAACGGTAGCACAGGTCACAGGTATAGTGTGTAAGACAGCATACCGGGTATATCCTTAACGCAAACACAGGTCACAGGTATAATGTGTAAGACAGCATACCGGGTATATCCTTAATGCTAACACAGGTCAGTAAGACAGCATACCGTGTTTATCCTTAACGCTAACACAGGTCACAGGTATAATGTGTAAGGTAGCATATCGGGTATATCCTAAACGCTAACACAGGTCAGTAAGACAGCATACCGAGTATATCCTTAACGCTAACACAGGTCAGTAAGGCAGCATACCGGGTATATCCTTAACGCTAACACAGGTCGTAGGTATAATGTGTAAGACAGCATACCGGGTATATCCTTAACGCTAACACAGTTCACAGGTATAATATGTAAGACAGCATACCGGGTATATCCTAAACTCTAACACAGGTCAGTAAGACAGCATACCGAGTATATCCTCAACGCTAACACAGGTCAGTAAGACAGCATACCGTGTATATCCTTAACGCTAACACAGGTCAGTAAGATATCATACCGGGTATATCCTTAACGCTAACACAGGTCACAGGTATAATATGTAAGACAGCATACCGGGTATATCCTAAACGCTAACACAGGTCAGTAAGACAGCATACCGAGTACTAGTATATCCTTAACGCTAACACAGGTCAGTAAGACAGCATACCGGGTATATCCTTAACGCTAACAAAGGTCACAGGTATAATGTGTAAGACAGCAGACCGGGTATATCCTTAACGCTAACAAAGGTCACAGGTATAATGTGTAAGACAGCATCCCGGGTATATGCTTAACGCTAACACAGGTCGTAGTTATAATGTGTAAGACAGCATACCGGGTATATCCTTAACGCTAACACAGGTCGTAGGTATAATGTGTAAGACAGCATACCGGGTATATCCTTAACGCTAACACAGGTCACAGGTATAATGTGTAAGGTAGCATACACCCTTAACGCTAACACAGGTCACAGGTATAATATGTAAGACAGCATACCGGGTATATCCTAAACGCTAACACAGGTCAGTAAGACAGCATACCGTGTTTATCCTTAACGCTAACACAGGTCACAGGTATAATGTGCAAGACAGAACATCGGGTATATCCTTAACACTAACACAGGTCACAGGTATAATGTGTAAGGTAGCATACACCCTTAACGCTAACACAGGTCACAGGTATAATGTGTAAGACAGCATACCAGGTATATCCTTAACGCTAACACAAGTCACAGGTATAATGTGTAAGACAGCATACCGGGTATATCCTTAACGCTAACACAGGTCACAGGTATAATGTGTAAGACAGCATACCAGGTATATCTTTAACACTAACACAGGTCCCAGGTATAATGTGTAAGACAGCATACCGGGTATATCCTTAACGCTAACACAGGTCAGTAAGACATCATACCAGGTATATCCTTAATGCTAACATAGGTCCCAGGTATAATGTGTAAGACAGCATACCGGGTATATCCTTAACGCTAACACAGGTCAGTAAGACAGCATACCGGGTATATCCTTAACACTTACACAGGTCACAGGTATAATGTGTAAGGTAGCATACACCCTTAACACTAACACAGGTCACAGGTGTAAGGTGACATAACTCCATCACTATTGACAGTTCAAAATACATAGGGATTGAATCTGGGTTTTCCCGATTTTCCAGTGTACCCAAATGATGAAATAAATGGGAGAAAATTTACCTGCACATACATTGTACACCACATGACCGTAATAGCAAAGCGTAGGCGTATACTACTGTCTACGAACTGAGTTTGTCTTGTCATGTTTGTGGAATTATTTCTTCTTTCTTATGTTGGAAACATCCAGATTATTTCCCTATATTGTCACTGTTTTGATCGATGGGCGCAGACATGTATGAGACATTGAAATACTTCAATTTGTCAGTTTGAGTTTTGGCAGATTGATATTAATTTGTGGATAGGCAGACCGTAGAAGGTGTTACTGTTGTAAAAATGAAGTGGTCTAGTCTTATTGACATGACAAGACTGATCATGATATGATTTTGATTTCAGGTGACATTGAAAACTATTTTTTACCCCAAAATAACTTTTAACCTCACCTGATCCATAAACCCTTATACAGTGACAAATCTGCAACCTGATTTATATTGTCTGTCCCCTTAATTTGGGACTTTCAGACACTAAATTACTTTGAAATGGTTGAGATTCCTAACCGATGACTTATTCGTACATTTCTGTACATACAGATGTATATACAAATGTTGGACATGATGAAGAAATATACAAATATGCTATGAGATTAAGCCCTGGGGTCTGGTTCCATATGCATGTGCCCCACTCCCTTGGGTCTTAACTTAGAAACAACAGAGTTCACCACCCTATAACCATATGCTTGCTTGCACGAAGAGACAAATCAGTACAATCAGCTACCATGATAAGCCTATAGCTATAGGTCCAGTCCCACCCTTAGACACTTTATTGCGATAGTTTAGCTTAGATACCCCGCTTAACGATACAAGCCTTTCAGGCGTCTTATTTATCCATTAATTTCTCCTGATCACAGGGTCAGTAAAATGAAAACTATCGTGAAATATTGTACATACATGTATATGCTGATCATGCCCATCAGTGATATTACAGATGACAGAAGTGTGTATTTATGTTTCTTTTTTTTCCAGTATTATTGGTCAGTGAATTTCCTTATTCTCATCGAGCTCTTCCTCATCTGCTTCATCTTTATATTCACCTTCTCACCAGACATTCTGAAGAATCTCAACATTTATCCACAAGATTTGTTGAAAGATGCTGTTGTAAAATACCGTGATGATCCAGACATGCAAGATTTTATTGACAACATCCAAACAGACGTAAGGGAAAAAATAACTTCTTATTTTGTTTTGAATTATGATGCATATGTACATGTAGTTAATGTCTTATACAATGTCAAGCAATGTGTAGTTCATGTCTTATACAATGTCAAACAATGTAATTCATGTCTTATACAATGTAAAACAATGTGTAGTTTATGTCTTATACAATGTCAAACAATGTAATTCATGTCTTATACAATGTAAAACAATATGTAGTTCATGTCTTATACAATGTCAAACAATGTAATTCATGTCTTATACAATGTCAATCAATGTGTAGTTCATGTCTTATACAATGTCAAACAATGTAATTTATGTCTTATACAATGTAAAACAATGTGTAGTTCATGTCTTATACCATGTCAAACAATGTAATTCATGTCTTATACAATGTAAAACAATGTGTAGTTTATGTCTTATACAATGTCAAACAATGTAATTCATGTCTTATACAATGTCAATCAATGTGTAGTTCATGTCTTATACAATGTCAAACAGTGTGTAGTTAATGTCTTATACAATGTTAAACAATGTGTAGTTCATGTCTTATACAATGTCAAACAGTGTGTAGTTAATGTCTTATACAATGTTAAACAATATGTAGTTCAGGTCGTATATATTTGTACAATGTCAAACAATATGTTGTTCATGTCTTATACAATGTCAAACAATGTGTAGTTAATGTCTTATACAATGTTAAACAATGTGTAGTTCAGGACGTATATATTTGTACAATGTCAAACAATGTGTAGATCATGTCTTATACAATTTCAAACAATATGTAGTTCATGTCTTATACAATGTTAAACAATATGTAGTTCATGTCTTATACAATGTTAAACAATATGTAGTCCAGGTCGTATATATTTGTAAAATGTCAAACAATGTTTAGTTCATGTCTTATACAATGTTAAACAATGTGCAGTTCTGGTCGTATATATTTGTACAATGTCAAACAATGTGTTGTTCATGTCTTATACAATGTTAAACAATTTGTAGTTCTGGTCGTATATATTTGTACAATGTCAAACAATGTGTAGTACATGTCTTATACAATGTTAAACAATGTGTAGTTAATGTCTTATACAATGTTAAACAATGGGTAGTTCAGGTCGTATATATTTGTACAATGTCAAACAATTTGTAGTTCATGTCTTATACAATGTTAAACAATGTTTAGTTCTGGTCGTATATATTTGTACAATGTCAAACAATGTGTAGATCATGTCTTATACAATTTCAAACAATATGTAGTTCATGTCTTATACAATGTTAAACAATATGTAGTCCAGGTCGTATATATTTGTAAAATGTCAAACAATGTTTAGTTCATGTCTTATACAATGTCAAACAATGTGTAGTTCATGTCTTAAACAATGTTAAACATAATGTAGTTCATACATTTTTTGTGTACAATGTCAAACAATAAAAAGCAAACTGGAAAAAAATACTACGGATTAATTTAAGCTACTAAATCTATTTTACAGATCATCATAGTGTCGCCTACATTAAGTTTATATTTAGCAGAATCTGGTACATCTGTTTTTATGTGATAAAATGAAATTGATTTAAATAAGACTTTATTTGAAATTTGAAGAATTAGATCAATATGCAATTAAATGTTCGGTTATCAAATTGTTGTTGAATAACACCATGTTGTTGTTTTTACCATTGTAAATTTATGCTGTTCTAAACAGTTGACATATATATTAAAAACCAGTCACTAAAAAATTCTGTTCTGTCTCACATAAACACTTAAAAATCAGGGTCATATTTGCTCTTGTTTTGATGGTTTTCAGCTGGGTTGCTGTGGTTACAGTGACAGTGCGGATGGTTACAAAGACTGGAATGCAAATCCTTACTTTAACTGTTCCTCAGAAAACAACAGCTTTGAAAAATGTGCAGTTCCACACTCCTGTTGCATAATAGAAGATGTGAGTATCGGTATAAAGTGTGCTGTGAGAAATCTGTTTTACTTAAACAATAAGGATAATATATAGGTATACTTGTGTTAAAGGTAGATTATATAGCTATGATATAAATTATATTTATTTTACAACAATTATGAAACATGTTCTTCCAACATATATTTATAATTTATCCCTCTATTTGGCTTGGATGGAAGCTCACAGAGGGTTTGGTTTGGTTTAGTATTGTTTAACGTCCTATCAACAGCTATGGTCATTTAAGGACGACCTCCCCTTTGTGCAAGATGCATGCGTGTAGTGTATGCGTGTGCGTTTTGGGAGGCTGCGGTATGTTCGTTGATGCCGACTTTATAGTGCTACCTCACTGAAACATACGTACTGCCAAAGACACCCAGCAGGACACCCCAACCGGTCACATTATACTGACAACGGTAGAACCAGTCGTCACACTCCTAAAATGCTGAGCGTTAAGCAGGAGTAGAAACTACCATTTTTACAGACTCTGGTATGTCTCGACCAGGGGACAGAACCCAAAGCCTTCCTCACAGGGGCGAACGCTCAACTAAAGGCCAAAAGTGAGGCATTGTCAAGGGAGACATTAGGAAGGAGAAAGTTGTTTAGAAAGAAGAGAAAAGATAGATCCCAAATTTAGTCGCCTCTTACGATCATGCATTGGGGGCAGCAGGTACAATTCTTACGCCCTACCTGCAGGGACGTCAGGGTCTCCATGTTGGAAGAAATTAGAGGACCTAGAGAAAAATCATGTAGTTGTGCATGTGCAGTTGACCTTTTTTGTCCTTAAATGACCTCGTGCATCCTTAAATGACCATAGCTGTTAATAGGATGTACAGCACAAACAAGCCAAACCTAACACTAACCTTATATCAGCATTCCTTTCAAGTCGTGGGAATGTTTTTTTACACTTAAATATGTATCTAAAATATAAGTTAACCCCCCCAGGGACCACACAAAACAATGGACACACACACGTACCAGCATGACATGCAAAACTCACAGATCACACCTGGACACACTACACAACATCCTTTTACAAAGGTGAGCAACAATGAACAGGTAAAAACAAACAAAGTCATATGACACCACACAAATAGTACAATCAGACAGCACAGTTAGGCACACATGTAAACACACAGCTAGAGCCTACTCCTATAACATTAGAGGCCGCTGCTCAGCCTTTTTTCCATCGGATCATCTCGCCGTGTAAAACCTCTAACACTGTTGGAGTAAGCTAGAGCCATCAACATCAGTCAACATGTCAGTTATAAGTTTGTCCAGTCAATACGAATGATTTCATTGTCATATATTACAAGTTCATTGGTATATTATACAAGTATATGATTCTATATAACAGGGATTTATTTGTTGGTAACAATGTAAGAGGCGGCAGCCCTAATTACTTACGTAAATTAATTACAGTCACATGACATTGTACTGGTAAGAATAACACTCCATTTTCCACAGGTTTAAGATTTCTACTGAGCTCATTCGGTAGAGCTTAAGACTACATATGTATATATATAGTAAACCAAAAAGGTCCCAGGTTCGACTCCTAGTGGAGGCATTGGAAAAAATATTGACCTCTGTTATAGTGGGGCCAACTTACATAGGGACCTGGGAGGTATTGACAAATATGCTCAGCAATACTTTCACAAGAACTGCTTTGATCCCAGGAAAACTCGAGACGAGATCTTTTCTGAAGGAGGAGTATGTCACCCTGGTCAAATTCTAGCAGCTTCCTGCCGACTTGGCTAGGGTGAATTTCTCTTAACTCATTCAGGAGAGCATTACTAGTAAACCAGAGGTCCAAGGTTCGACTATATGAAAAGGTGACCTCCATACCCCTAGATGCTAAAAATATGCTGGTTGCAGGCTGTTTTCCAGACAACCAGCTTACAATGAAAACACTGGTATTAAAGCTTTATTTGTGTATTTTTCAGGGTGATGCTATAAATCTGTTGTGTGGAGCAGATGCTCAGAGTGATGAGTTAGCCGTAAGTATTGACACATTCTTTGCTCTCATTGACTGGTATTTTCTGTTCTCATTGACACATGATCTCTGTTCTCATTGACATGTACTCTCAGTTCTCATTGACAAGTATTCTCTGTTCTCATTGACATGTATTCTCTGGTCTCATTGACATGAATTATCTGGTCTGATTGACATGTATTATCTGGTCTCATTGACATGTATTCTCTGGTCTCATTGACATGTATTCTCTGGTCTCATTGACATGTATTTTCTTGTCTCATTGACATGTATTCTCTGTTCTCATTGACATGTATTCTCTGGTCTCATTGACATGTATTCTCTATTCTCATTGACATGTATTATCTGGTCTCATTGACATGTATTCTCTGTTCTCATTGACATGTATTATCTGGTCTCATTGACATGTAATTTCTGTTCTCATTGACATGTATTCTCTGGTCTCATTGACTTGTGCTCTCTGTTCTCATTGACATGTATTATCTGGTCTCATTGACATGTATTCTCTGGTCTCATTGACATGTAATATCTGTTCTCATTGACACATATTTTCTGTTCTCATTGACACGTATGCTCTGTTCCCATTGACATGTATTCTCTGGTCTCATTGCCATGTATTATCTGGTCTCATTGACATGTATTCTCTGGTCTCATTGACATGTATTCTCTGGTCTCTGGTCTCATTGACATGTATTCTCTGGTCTCATTGACATGTACTATCTGGTCTCATTGACATGTATACTCTGTTCTCATTGACATGGATTCTCTGGTCTCATTGACATGTATTCTCTGGTCTCATTGACATGAATTTTCAGGTCTCATTGACATGTATTATCTGTTCTCATTGACATGTATTCTCTGTTCTCATTGACATGTATTATCTGTTCTCATTGACATGGATTCTCTGTTCTCATTGACATGTATTCTCTGTTCTCATTGACATGGATTCTCTGGTCTCATTGACATGTATTCTCTATTCTCATTGACATGTATTCTCTGGTTCTGAGTTCTGAGTTCTGATCATTTATCACATAAATGGTGTTCTGTATAGCCTCAGTCAACGAAATATGCTCTTCTGTTCTAGTAGTGTCACTACTTTCAGTACTGTCTGAGTTACGTGGAAAACTTTGAATATTCTACCCTGCTTAGTTTTACCAGTTTACCTTGTAGTTATTTTGTGTGCTTTGTGTCTATTTTCTAGCCATAGAATTTGCAGTGTACATACATATAATTACACATACATATTGAATATATTGTATAAGCGGGGTTATCACTCCATATGTCAATATATATGTCTTCAGTACATTATGGTGTGAAATATGTGATGTTTTGCCCACAGAATTCCAAATTTGCTCCAAATATCAACAAAGGTGGCTGTTTATGGGTGTTACGGACCTATCTCATGAACAACATACTCGTTGTGGGAGGCGTGATGATTGGATCACTAATACCTCAGGTAAGTAATCACCATAGTAACAACAAACATAATTACGAAAGGTGTAATTTTGATTAGGTTCCCTTGTATTGCCAAATGTCTTCATTGTTTGACTGTTTTACGAAGGCTATTCTGTTAAAATTCAATCCCCCAATGACTGTGACATTACATTGGTTTACTTTTATTAATTCCAGCTGTTGCTAGTCCACTTTTCCAGAAGTCTTCGAGACCAGATCTTGGTACAATTAAGCAAATGGCAACGTAACTAAGCAGACCCTTCCGATTTATCTTCACGATATCGGGGATTACCAGCCATCTTTTTACATTTCCTCATGTTTTTTCATCACCATAAATATTTTATTACAAATTTCAAATCCATTCTATTGGTTCTGTGATGAAAAATGTCATTTCTGTCTTAACATTACATGTGTGGTATTTTGATGATTTCAAACATTGATTAAAGATTGCTGTAGGGTAAGGTAAATTTATTTATGTGACACATTGTTGAAAAGCGTTATTCCATATAACATGCTGCTTCCCATTTTGGTTCAACACCTTAGAATGTTTCAAATCATGCTTTACTTTTAGTTCATTGTTTTCCTCTTATAGGGTATACGTATAACAATATAAAGTTTGTCAATATTTCTACCACATAGTTTTGTATCCAATGAAGACATGGGCAGTCTTTAAACTAAGAAACATTACATATCTGAAATTAGGAATTTTTAAAATATCATCACGAAATTAATTGATTACAATTGCACCAATTTGGGTATTGTTAAATTAGGAATTTTTAAAATATAATCACGAAATTAATTGATTACAATTGCACCAATTTGGGTATTGTTTAGCTGCGGAAACCATAGCTTTAAGTCTGATCAATTTTATTTTATTTCAAAATTTTAGATATCTTGTGATTTTACATTTTCGAATCATATGGTTTCAAAATGAAGTAAATTGATTGGACCTAGAGTTTCAGTTCCCGGGGCAGCTTGGTAGTGTTGTTCATCATATGATAATCGCACAAAAATGNAACTTAAAAAAAAAAAAAAAAAAAAAGATATTTATGTTATTTTAGTGTAGTTTTTAACTGTATACACTCTGGATAAGATTTTCTGTTTGATGCCCTTTATTTTATTGAAGTACGTGTATATAATTGAAAATCTCATACATATGTACATGGTGTTGAAAGATGAAATAATGTTATGTTGGGTTATCCATCCATGTTTGTTGCACCTGAACAAGTGCCTTACTTTTTCTGTGTTACATACACATTAAGAAATCCTTCAAAGTGGTGTTTTGTCTTTCTGTGAGTTTAACTCATTTTATATATATATATTTTTTGGCTCTATTTTTGTTGAAATATGAGAATGCAGTCATGGAAAAAAAATGAAAGGATATTTAATATTGAAAATCATTTTCTTTGATATAACTGTACAAGAGATGATGTTAAAGCGATTTTGGGAGAGAAAAAAAACATTTATGCAGATATGTTTTGTGATAATTGCTTAAATTAAAAAAAATATTGACATGAATATATGTTTGTATATACTCAATATATGAGTGTTAACATCATATTTTATTTAAAATGGCTTTCATGCCTATTTTGTGTATTTTAATATCTTCTGAAATACAACTTTTTGTCTATCATTATTTGGATTAAAAACAATCAACATCTGATGCCCAGCATGGACATCAGATAATAGACAGCTGCCTAAAAGTAATGCTGTTGCACCAATTCCATAAAAAAATTGTTTTGAATTTTCAAAGGAATTCATTTTTGCACCATAAGGATACATTGGATAGTTTTTAATCATTTATTGAAATGAGATATGCCATGTAACACTATAAGGCTACATTGGAAAGTTTTTTACCATTTATTGAAACCCAAGACGAAACAAACTCAGTTTGAATGAATGTCCCTTCAATATTATTTGAAGACACATACGTATTATGGAACAATATTTTTATTCCTGTGTTGTGTTCTAACTCTGGCTTTAGAGAGGATGTGCTTAGGGAAACTATTAATATAACTTTTTGTTTTAAGGGTTTATGCTACATTACATATTATGACAATAATGTATGTTAGAGTTACATCCCATTATTTCTTTAAACAAAACACTCAATACCTAAGACAGCCTTAGTGTAATTACTAATGCATCAGTCTTAATTATTTTCAAATCTGTCATGAACTAATCTCTAAAATCCAAATAATCATTCATCAGATATATTTTGTTAGTTTGTACATGTAACTTTTTTGAAGAGTACATACCAAAGTATGGTAGCCTTACAGTTTTTTGATACATTATTTGTATGAAATGTTTATATAACAATGTATGCGATCACGTTATCCGGCAATGACACAAATAGTTAATGACAGAGTCCCGCACTCTTGTATGTTGTGTATTCATCAGGGTTACTAACTCTTACTGCGTGAGAAAAAATGTCACCCTGAGACGTCTTAGTTCATGCTGAAACGTGTCTCAAGCCACGTGAGACGCAATCTCGCACTGAGATGTCTTAGCTCACACTGAAACATGTCTCATGCCACGGGAGACAAAATATCACACTGAGACGTCCTAGTCCTCGCTGAAACGTGTCTCAAGCCATCTTAGACAAAATATCACACTGAGTTGTCCTAGCTCAAGTTGAAACGTGTCTCAAGCCATCTTAGACAAAATCTCACACTGAGACGTCCTAGCTCAAGTTGAAACGTGTCTCAAGCCATGTGACACAAAATTTCACACTGAGATGTCTTAGCTCAAGTTGAAACGTGTCTCGGGCCACGTGAGACAAAATATCACACTGAGACGTCCTAGTCCTCGCTGAAACGTGTCTCAAGCCATCTTAGACAAAATCTCACACTGAGACGTCCTAGCTCAAGTTGAAACGTGACTCAAGCCATGTGACACAAAATTTCACACTAAGATGTCCCAGCCCAAGTTGAAACGTGTCTCAGGCCACGTGAGACAAATTTCACACTGAGACGTCCTAGCTCACGCTGAAACTTGTATCAAGCCACATTAGACAAAATCTCACACTGAGATGTCCTAGTTCACGTTGAAACGTGTCTGAAACCACGTGAGACAAAATCTCACACTGAGACGTCAGAGCTCACGCTGAAACGTATCTCAAGCCATGCGAGACCAAAGCTCACACTGAGACGTCAGAGCTCACGCTTAACCTTGTATCAAGCCATGTTAGACAAAATCTCACACTGATATGTCCTAGCTCACGCTGAAACGTGTCTCAAGCCACGTGAGACAAAAATCTCACACTGAGACGTCCTAGCTCACGCTGAAGCTTGTATCAAGCCACGTTAGACAAAATCTCAAACTGATATGTCCTAGCTCACGCTGAAACGTGTCTCAAGCCGCGTGAGACAAAAATCTCACACTGAGACGTCCTAGCTCACGCTGAAGCTTGTATCAAGCCACGTGAGACAAAATCTCACACTGATATGTCCTAGCTCACGCTGAAACGTGTCTCAAGCCACGTGAGACAAAAATCTCACACCGAGACGTCCTAGCTCACGCTGAAACATGTCTCAAGCTATGTAAGCCATAAATCTCACATATTGGAAAACGTTCTTCCTCATTTGAATTCATTACTTACAATGTACATGAAATCAGGATGTTAATTCCAGAACACACAATTTTAGGTCAAAATTTAATAGAAAGGGTTTAATTTTTCATTGCTTTAGTGAACATTTCGTATAGTTTCAAATATATTGAGTTTTGGGAGTATTATCCAGCAGAAAGGGCATCCCTTTAATTAGAATCATCTCAAAAGTATTTTTTTCTCATCAAATACCTGAAATTTAATCCAATTTTCTTTAATCGTTTACCTGCTTGTTTTATAGACATATATGGCTTTGATGTATATGTGAGCTATTTTAAACTTTCTATCCCTTGTGAATGCTTTTCTCTTTTTATCACCTAATCAATCAAGCCCTGTCTCAACTGCCCTTGCAATCAAGCTATTTTTTGCTTTTTACTGTTGTTTCACCATACATTTATCTGTGTTGCTGGCCTCAGAGATGATGGATAATTTTGTACAGAATTGTTGGAGATATATTTAACTTTATGGGAAAGCAATGAATATTTTGATGTCAATGCTTTTGATAGTCATGTGTCTAAGTTTTTCATATGTTCCACATATTTATAAGGTATGTTATACATTTATAAAGAATTGTCAATGTTTTCTACTATAGATATTATGTGTTTTCTTTGTATATATAGATACATTTTTGTTAATACAGATTACATTAGTAATATTTGTTGGACATAACCAGATTTTTAATATATATATACAAGTTATAGTTCCTACATAAGTTAACTTGGGCATCATCATATTCTTTTTCTTATACAAATAGGTCTGACAAGTTTTGTAACCTCTTAAATTATTACTGTGCTTGTGTGTTTTGTGAATGTACGTTTTTATTCTTTAGTTTATATGCACTAAATTTTGTACTTTAAAATAAGTTTAGTGTAAAATATTATTTAAATACTACATTCATTAGAGTGTTGTCAGTGCCTAGGGTATCACAAGGATATCTGAGCCCCTAGGCACTGTCACACTCTAATGAACGTAGTATTTATTTTGTAATACCGAAAGACAACATAGTGACTGAAGCGTGAGCCGTACGCACATCTTGTTTGCGCGGTCACTGTTTTGCACTGTCACCCTTTGCTAGGGCTCTGGGAAGCACTCTCCCATTGGCTCAATGTTGAAGTGAATGTGACAGTGTGAAATGAACAATTTGTCTCGGCCAATCAGGTTACAGGATTTTCACTAGAAGTGTAATAAAGAATATTACATATAATGTCAATTTATTCATATCAAATGGAAGGAAAATTACATCAGCCGTAATTGAAATCGGTTAAAACACTCTTTCCTTATATGTTATTTATAAGATTTATTGAAAACGTTTGAACAATACAATGTCTTAATAAATTATATTGGCCAAAATGGTCTAATTGCGAAAAACATCGAAATTAATTTGTAATATCTATTGAAAACATATCCTAAAATTTCAAATTACAACAGCAAGATAATTTCAAATTTGTCTCTCAAATTATAAAGTGTTCTGATTTGGGTTTTTTAAATTCACAAAAAATGATAAAATATGTATACACGACACAGGATAATAAATATAATCTCTTACATTTGTTATATGTGATCTGAACATTTTAATTATATCTATTTTACATTGTTATATGTAGGTGACAGTTTTTTATGCTTGTGTACATTTTTGCTGTGCACATACTATATTTAGATTTTAATAGAAGAATACTCGCATCAACTTACTTTTTTGCTGAATTAAACAGCAGCATTCGTTACCTTTTATTGTAATGTAACAATTCTGTTATTGGTGTATTCACAATTCTTGAAAGAAATTGAAATTGCTTAAATTATCAAAACTGTATTTAATCAGGATAAAAACACTATCACAGTTGATACAAGTGCATTTAACATTATATTGAATTAAGTAGTATTAATATTGATTTCACAAGAATAGGAAAATTAAGTTCAATATGTAAATTAATCGAAACAGAGGAAGGATTTAGAAAATAAGGAAATCATTTGATATTTGATACATTCTTATCATTTTAATAACACACACAATGATTTTTTTTGATGTGCAAATTCCTTGTTTTTTTATAGTGTCGTGTACATCACAGGTAACCTATATTAGCTTGGTATATTATATAATTATATCATCGAAATTGACAACGAATTGTTTGATAGTTAACAAGCAGAAGTTTTACGAGTTGTGCAATGAATTGCTGAGCAGAAGGATCAATTTATTTCATATATATATAATATAATTATAGGACGGCGATATTCTAAATTCTTAAGTTTTGTATTCACCGTTATTTATAGACAGTTTGTTAATGTATGTGACACCCCTGAAGACACATTTAAACTCCTCCAGTTCAAAGGTTGGAATAGTTCATTATGAAATTGCAGAGGTGAACTAGTCAGTGTTTTGAACATCTAGTTGATTATTTGTTACTAGCGGTTTTGCTTTGTCAGTCACAACCAGACAATCAACAATAAATTGACTATAAACGATAAAAGGAAAATCAAGATATGGAGTTTTGAAAGTGACTGTTCGTTCAACTTACTAATTAAGGTAAATTAGTAGCATTTCAATTTCAGAAATTTCACCCCCAGCTTTTCGGTTAGACATTTGATAAATAAATCCTTCTTCATGTTGTTGACTTTATCAATTGTCGTGTACCTGAACAAGTTGAGTCCCGTACATAGGTTTCGCTTAGTCTCTATCGTAGTGATATGATCCGTGCTCTGCTTATAAGATTTCCTATCCATTTATATTGATGATCTTAACCACTTACATATTGATGATTTCAGGAAATGATAATCTAATAATGAGGTAATTGCTTATTTAATACTTATGTTTTAGACATCTACATTGGAAATGATATATTTTCATATTAAAGAGGAAGTAAACATGAATCTTTTTTGTTTGTTATTTTCTTATTTGTTCTTCCGTTTGTCTACATGTCGTTCAACAACATCAACACGTAGATTTCATCAGATTTGACGCTATTTTATTAATGGCATTTTGATGTCTTGTCGAGGGATATTTGTTTTCAACTTCATGAAGTCATGAAGGCAATCTACAGAGTGGACATGTGTGTAAATGGATGCAGGAGGGGAAATATAAACCGAATTAAATCGAATAGAAAAAAAGTAATGCAAAAAGAACCCTAAACGATTTTCATGGGGTTCAACTTTCCTAACAATTAACAAATTGCATAGTATTAACAAATACCATAGTATGTTCACATCTCCACTGGTTACACATGTAGTCTGAATTATATATTTCTGATCATCTCGAAATTTCTTTGTTTTTTTTTATTGCTGATGAGAATGTTTAACGATATTATCAAGTTCACGATGTACACACTATTTAATTTTTCATCGTGTGAAAAGGAATTGGTCTATAAAATGATGCTCCTTACTGGTGTAGCCGCTTTCAAAAAATGACATACTGAAATCCACTGTCGAAAGCAATACCCTTAACAATCCATCACATACAAAGTCCAATGTGACTCACGATTATTCTTGATCCAATTAATGAAGGCCATGTTAGCGATTTTGTTTACCTGTTTTTAAACTGTCTTGTGTTCAGCTGATTATTTTTAATTCTTTGTTACGGTAATTTCATATTTGAATACCAAGCTTTCTAAATATGCTAAAATTAGGTTTACGCTAAAATATCAAATATTAATAAACTTATCAGGTGTTGAATAATTTGGCCATAGACTATTAAAAGATAAAAGTAAGCAATATACAACAAACTCGGCACACTATATAAGTGTTTACAGATAACGCCTGATATATGACAACATATTCAATACAGTACATATTTACTGGTACATAGTTTAAAAATGACATGATGAAGGTCTTGTTTTTAAGTGATGTTAAGGTGTCCAACATGTTCAAGTTTGCATGATTGAAACATAAATCAATTTTTTTAAATATCACCTTCAGTTTAAATAATCACATCGAAACCAATTCTACACGCGAGAATTTCCAGATTTACAGCACATCGATCAGTTCTGGAGTCGTAAAGCAGTTGTGACATGTAAACTCATAAACGGCGGAGACTGGTATATTATTACATGAATGCAGCGTTTTAGGTCGTGAAATTAAAGTCCGCTCGTTCACCAGTAAGGTGACCGGTATATCAATGTTCTGTTTCAAAGTATCAAACTAACTAGTTTTCATATGTTCATTAACCGAAATGCATTTGATGATCTTTAGAAAAAAACATGAGCATGTGGATAAGATCCAAAGTCAAAACATGTTGTACAGTGGGACGACCTTTCATATCTTGACCCAATTATTAGTATGAGATATATGTTTATTTAACTGAAGCAAGAATATACATACGTGACAATTACCTTTTCTTTGGTATCATTACATAATTCGAGTCTTTTTCTGTTCATTGTACATGAATTTCAAAATCTTTTGGATTTTGCTGAAAATGTTCGTTTACCACTAGTTAATTAGAACCATAGACAGGTAATGTCCTTGTTTGCCCTTCAAAGGAGACGTACTCGTAGGTAGGCATAACAACAGTCCAACAGAATACAATGGTACGTTTAACAAACGTAGAGGAACGCTAGAGTGTCCGCCATGTTCCAATCACGTTGGGTAAGTTTCTCTGCTTTTCGAACATTACACGAGGATTACAACTACCCGTGTTCCAATTGAAATACAAGTTTACAAGTTTATTATTACTTTAAGCCGTCCGACTTATCAGTTACAACCTATATACAGTACAATACAATTTACATCCATGCAAACATAACATGTCTAGGTATTATATTTGTACATTATATAGTGGAGAGTGAACAGTAACCCCTAATTACAGAAGTTGAGACCTTTTCTTATTCGCATGCACTAGATATTTACCCAATTTCTAATTTCTGATAAACTATTACTGTTTAGCAGTTGGACAAATTTAAACATGCTAGAACGGTTTACATAATATGGTTTGATGAATTTAGCTCTTATGTCAGCATAATAAGGACATTTCAAAATGTAATTAAATTCATCTTCTACCTCATTCATATTACATAATGTACACAATCTGTTTCTTTTTAGGATACTGTTATCCCTGCCACATTCAATATTTAATTTGTGTGCTGATAGTCTTATTTTACAATGATGTTTTACATAATTAATATTGATAGATTTCGACAAATAAAACTGTAGTCCAAAATTACAAATGTATTGGTAAAGTGCACCTTGTGCAGAGGATGTTATTTTTTCAAAACATTCTTGTTTGAATATATCAGAAATGTGTTCCTTAACTATATAAAAATATATCATTTTTTAGACTCGGGGCTTCCCACACAATACCAAGACCAGTTCTGTATAATTCTTGCCTCCCCTTACTTAGCCATATATCGTTGTTAAATCGCATCTCAGAGTAGCATGATTTAAGAATACAGTTTTCAGAATTTCTCAATTTTATCCAATAGTTGAAAAGACGAAATTTACTAACTATATTCACAGGATACCTTCCTAGTTCATAATATACCATATACTTAATTGCCTTACTATGTAACCCCAATACACGTTTGCGAAAAGTAACGTGTAACTTTTCTATATCTGGTGCTGCATGGAAGCCCCACACTTCCGCCCCGTAACTGATCAGTACGCTATTTACATACGTGTCAAACACAGCTAACTGCGTTTCTATATTAAAATAATTGTTTTTACAAACGTTAACAATTGCAAACATTGCATTTCTCCCTTGGTTAGCAATTTGTTTTTAAGTAACTCTGAATATCCCGTTAAAATTAAGTAGCACTTTATACCACCAATTTCTTTCTCTTTCAACTTACCCCTATTTCGGAATACAACAATACTAGCTTGGAGACTCATGAAAAAATAATGATATTGCACAGATGCGACTCTCTTAGCCAGTTTGTACGGGTTACGATGCTCCGGTCGCTCGGAATTTTCTGAGAGTCGAATTTGACAACAAGGCGATATGCCATTTATATCAGTTATCCCACATTGAAACTCTGTCGAAGATAACATACCACCGTACTTCAAATACAAAGGTATCCCACTCGTGTATTCTACGGAGCTAATTACATTACAACAGTGGATGGATGACTCATATGAGTCTATATGCCCCGAGTCTATAAAACATATGAAACACATCCAATTCCATTTTCTGCACTTTGTTCGATATATAACATCAAATTGGTGAGTCAGTCCTCAATAGCCACGGAGAATGGATACAATACACATACTATATGTCTTTATAATCGTTCTTGAGTTTTCAGCAACACCTCTCCACTAGCCAAGGCGCAAAAGATTCAATACCCTTTCACTTTATTGGATCGTGATTCTTACTGATGCAATGAAGGGACTGATCGTTCTTTGGGAACCACAGCAATACATTTAAACATTTATATACGTTAATCGTTTTGGGCTTTTAACATAACATCACTATCAATCTTATTAATTAATTTGCTTAAATTATAAAAGAATTGTAACCATTGTTAAAACGAAGAAATCTTTTATACATGAATCGATATGCCCCAAATACAATAACAAGGTACATGTACATAGTATGACCGGGGGAGGGACGAGTTGGGTCGTTTTTGTCCCGGAGAGAAATGCTATTTGACGCTGGGGTCAATGTGGTCAGTTATGATGTCGCACGGCCCAGCTTACCCGTGGACTCTCCTCCCGGCCTGTGGCCTTTAGGGTTAGATGTTTGACGTTACGGAAGAAGGTCGATATGTCAAGGAGGACAATTGATCCTAATGCTGTCACCAAGATGGCGGCCCCCACATATCCGATCCCCCTGGCACTGGGCCGGTTGTCGGCGACGCTGATATACTTCCGTCTATTGGCTGCAAGAGAAACCATGGTTTGTTCCATTGATGAACAAGTAATGTGTTTTTTTCTGTGGCTGAGACGATATCTGTGATATATTCATATTTTAATATCATATTACCGTAAACGAAATTTATTTCTGTGGTATAGTTATTTCCTTATTTTGGCCTCTTGGATTGGTTTGGTAACATATATTTAAATTCTTGATTCGTTATTACATGTACCGTATATATATATACTGCGTCATTTTACTTGTATTTTTATATGTACGTATTTTCTTTTTCATACAGAAAAAACGAGTAAACCTCGTATAATTCCTTACGACTGCAAATGGCCCTTAAAGTTATAATAATGTATTGATGAATGTATTTATTGTACTCTGTATATTTAGTTAGTCATCTCCGTATCCACATGTGTATAAATATCAGTTAACTTTTGTAAGTTATATAGAACTACAATCGTATATGTAACATCTTCTAAGATAACTTCTTGTAAATTCACATATTGTGCTACATGTATGTGTGGGTGATGAGTGAAGTGTGTGTATGTCTGATGTAATTATTATACAATGGCAGGGTAAATAACTTATATTGATGGAATCGGTACTACGCACAATAAATCGGAAGAACTCTCTCAGTGTGTTTGTTGATGTGTATATAATCTTCAAAATCCACCACTGCTGCATTTCAATGACAAGCGGTTAAATGTGAGGCTAGTACGTGTAACAGCAATGACTTTTGAGTTTGCCTCTAAAATGCTTTGATCTTATTTTTTGTATTGCCTATTGATTAACGTATTGTACTATGATATGTAAAAAAAGAAAACACAAAACTCGCTACTTAATTCATGTTAAACATGTACATTGGAAATTCTTTGTTTCTATATTGTAAGTACGATACACAAATTCACGTGTACATGCTATTTATAGCCCATACCTGACGTATTTTTCTTAGAAATGGACAGCGTGTCGATAAGTTCCTGTAGCTTCTGTTTCACGAGTGGGTCGTCCAGGGTTAGGTAGGGACTACAGGTACAGTAACAAGTGGTATTTGGCTCGGTCGTACCTGTGACACCAAATAATGTGTCTAAGTCACAACCCTACAAATTGTGTTTTAGAGGAGTTTTAAAAACGGAGACTGCTATATACACCAAACTTGTCGTTATAGACTCATTTGTGCAATTTCGTGGGAACAAATAACATCACATTCATGATTTAAACCTTGACATACATCGTTGCTGCAACGGTTTTAGTTTAAATAGTAAAAACGAAAATTGACAATATAATCAATGATGAATTCAACCAATGAATTTCAGTAGCGGAATAACATGCATTGCCAATTAGCACACTCAAACCCACTCTACAGTACAACGATGTCAGGGCCACAGGATACGGGAGTTACATAGAGAATAATACATGCCTTTTTCCATATCACACCCAGTATCAACCCGAGACTGCAATATCAGCCCAAGGGCCGAAGGCCCGCGGGCTAATATTGGTCGAGGGTTGATACTGGGTGTGATATGGAAAAAGGCGTGTTTTATTCTGTTTATTACATACTTACTAATAAAAACTACTATCTTATGATGTATTTTAATTTTTGAAATATTGGAAAACTATTTTTTTTCCAAATTGGGTGTGATATGGGTTTTGCGGGCTGATATGGGTTTTGGGGTGTGATACGGCGGGGGCTGATACGGGTTTTGGGGTGTGATACGGCGAGGGCTGATATGGGTTAGAGCAATTGTGTCGTATCGCATATACAAAAAACCCGTATTTATTAGTAAGTATGTAATAAATGGCAATTTCAACCTGGTGAAAAGGTAATCAGAGTCAATATATATTACTCACTACATGCTGAACACGTGACAGCCGATTCGGTGGTGTCCGACGTTGATTGGCTGTATAAGGATGACGCAGTTGTCGTCGCTGTTACTGATGACGTCACTTCGCTTGTGTCCCTGTGCGACTCTGTAGTTGTTGATGTTTGGACATCTTCCGTCGTCGTAGAGGTGAACAAAGCTGCTGTCGTTTCGTCATTAATTGTTGTGTCAGTTTGTCTCTCGGTAGATGTAGTTTCTGAGTCAAGGACTGTAAAAATATAACCAATGGTACGGTGAAAACAGTTCTTTCTGAAAATGGCAATAGGACATAACGTTATAATAATATAACATTTATTCAGGTAAAAGGCAAATAATACACTTCTATCACATTTTGCAGATTGGACATAAATATATATATATTATTACAGAAAGAGATCTTCTTTAATAAATTATTTATGCCATAAGATTAGAAGTCAGTCAGGTGTTAAAACCGGATGGGATTAGATTAATTTAGACCTTTACCTGGGGTGACCCATACAGCCACATTGTGGCTTAATTCCAATGGGGTCCCTTAGATCTAACTAAATCAATTCAATTCTAAAAAAAGTTACATAATTAAATAGTGTATATTGATAATTTGATAAGACTCTTAAGACACTTCTTTTATGAAAAATTGATATAAAATGTTACATGTGCCATAGGCTATAATCAATAAAATAATGCTGGTAATGGAATGATATAAAACATGAAGAGAGTAACAACATATTGGAATTTTAACAATCAAAGATATATAGTATTAACTTATATTAACAATGTCAAGGGAGATAACTCGTGTAATGTTGGTTTTTGTTTTTGCTTCTGTTTTTTACAATTTGCGAATGAATATTCGCAATTGTTTCACATTTGTGATGAAACATATTTCAGAAAGCGGTAAATCCCTTCCTCTCCTGCCTTATCCTACTTATTACACACATTTTACAGTTTTCGGGTGTTTTTTTCTTAATTTGGACTTATTATCAGGGGTATTAGCTTTTAACAGTATCGTGTAATTCTAGTATTGCACATTCAAAAGTCATACTAAATTCATGACGAGGACTCACGGAGTGAACACAGTCCGGGGGCTGTCTCGGTACATGACCTGTCCTGCCACAGGTAGGCCGGGGTTTCCATGGGGAACATCCGGGCACAGTCCTGCGCTGGCATGTTGTTGTCGTTCGGGTCCCCGGATTTCCAGTTGGTGTATGTTTGTATCTGTCCGTCGTACGTCAGAAACACTCCTTCAGTCTGTGCGTCCGTAACACCAATCCAGTACCCAACGTACTTCTCCGAACTTAAAAATGAAATGTTAGAATGCACATTTTAGTATTTAATGATATTATGATCGAGTTTATACTAAACACCTGAACCATGTAAACGATATGTAATGGTTTCCCAATGATGATCGTATTTACAACTGGGAGTATTATTCCGACAATATGAAAACTTTATTTTTTTTATATTTTATTTGACAAAACAGAACCAGTTTGAATTTGTTGCTTGGGAACTGTTGTATCGAGACATTTGATTGGACGGCACACTCGCATGTTGTCATTTTAGTGTTACATCAGAACTGATGAATTGGTTCTTAAAAATTGGGACTTTAAATAAAACATACCGAAATGTCTCTGTGAAATAATGTTTTTCAGTGACCACTTCTTCTTGGAGATTTAAGTTAAGAGATACACATAATCTGAATGGAAGTGCCGAGTTTCCCCTTATTTACCCAGTGTAACGCGATCGGGTACTACTATTCTGTTGTCTTCCTTTCTAATATATAATGGTGGACATTTCCTTTTATTTGAATAGATGAAACTTTCAAAAGATGCCTTAATACGCTGCATTATTTGTCATTTAAACAAACAATTTTATAATTCCTTTACAAGAAAACTACAACGCTTTTGCTATACGATCGTCTGATAAATACTATGAGGTACCCCGACTCCAGTTCCGAATCATACTGTGTTTGTATGAACTGTTGGCTCGCCAGGTCCGGAATAATGGCCAGTACCCCTCCGTCCTTTTTACATTCCTCCATGCTGAGTGTTGCGGTCAGGAGACTTGACACACGCCAGTAACATGTGTCTGTCACTTGGTTGTAGACACCTGGTGACGGACACAATGACGAACACGATGATGATGAAGGTGACGACACTGGAAAGAAACGATCAAGTCACATTTTGTTAAGCAGTTTACATACAGGATCGGAAACACATTTTCGATTTGCATACGCTTTTTGTAAGTTTATAGAGGTTAATGATCGTTTGATGAAGCGGGGATCAAGATTAGATTCTATTTTGTCGTTTGATTTACATATATTCATTAAGTCACAAGAACACTTTAAAAGAAATGCCATTTACATAATATGACTTCAAACAAGAATTTTTAACGCGGTGTTGTTGTTGGACGTGACGTCACAGAGGGTGTTATTACATATAGTATTATGTTGTATATTGAAAATATAGGTGTTATATATCAGGTGTTGACATACACCAAATACATGTATATGTTATTTATAATGTCTCCTGTCAATTAAAGCAAAATACTTCATCGATGGTTTTTAAACGTACTTCAACTCTTAAACATGACACTAAAATCTACATAGTATCAGGTGTAATTTTGTGGGTGTAAACTGAAGTCGCTCCAGTAGATAACCCTGACAACATTACATATTACATTTGTAGTTAACAGGCTTATAAAGTTAAATTGGAAAATTTAAGACAGCGAAAGGATAAAACATTGCCTTGAGCCTTTTTTCTGCAACGTGTGTTTAAATGTGAAGAAACATACCTAGGATAATGACGAAAACGCCCACAGACATCAAGCTGGCTCCAGGCTGAAAAGATATAATATACGACATATTTGACTAATGTGTTAGTCAATTTTCAATTCAACTTTATTCTCTTTCACAATACAATGTATATAGAGAAACATATTTACAATATAATATATAGTAATTGTAGTGTTCGTAGTCGGTAGTACACAGTACTGTTTTATAATATATACACATTTATATCGAGGAGGTCAAATACTGTTATTAATTATTCTGATAAAAGTACAAAGTTTCTTCAGTGTTTTTATATTAGTAGTATTCATCAATTCATTAAACTTAATTACATTTGGTCTCGTCCAAAAATATTTGTCTATGTATAAAATTCGAAACCCAGATAGTGACGGACACTCAAGCACGTAATGGAATTCGTCACCAATTTGCTGACTGTTACAGTGTGGACATTTTCTTTCATTATACTCTATATTATGCCATCTGCCGGTTTCAACAATGAATTTGTGATTAGTAGTCTTAAATTTACAAAATGTAACTCTATCCTTATCACTTAAAATATCTAAGTAATTTTCAAAATGACAATTATTTTTAAAAATCCTATAACATGTAGCTTTTGATGAAGTGTGAACATCACTCTGCCATTTCTGTAAAAACTGGTCGTACAATCTTTGTTTAATAACAGTCAGCATTACTATATACTGAACAAGATATAAATCGTTACTGATTCGCACATCAACTGGAAAGTGTATCACATACTACTCTTAAAGCAATATCCACACGCATATCTGGTGTTCAGTTCATGTAAATAGCATTATAGTTTTATATTTACATTCTGTATGCTTAGACCCATTGACAAAAATTACATTCATAAATGCATAACACAGGTGTTCATAGAATCTCAGCACGTGGGAACTGATAGTAACCTGATCACACTGCGTAGTAATACACTACAAAAACTACTCACTCGGAACGACCGACCTAGATGCTTAATTCTTACATCTTAAAATATTATTGAACTGTGCTTTGTGAAATATCCACGTATTCACGTGTCCTGTGCTACAAATAAACATTGAATATGGAACTACATTTTGTTGTGTTATTGTTGTTGACGGTTGCTAAGATCTCTCACGATAGTGTCACATTTCCCCGCGAAAAAACACTGTTCTCGCCACTGCGTTGCACCCGTGTATAAGCAGGAACAAACCCTGTTTATTTGTTTTATTCGTTGTTATATCGATCCACTGAAAGGATTCGTCAATGTAAATATAAGGAATGATATTTATTTTTTCAACATTTATGAGGTCATAACAACAATGGGTTTTTGGACATATTTTAAATGAATCGCTAACGCGATTCATTCAATATGTCCATAAACCCATTGTTGTTATGACCTCATAAATGTTGAAAAAATAAAAATCATTCCTTAATTAAAGTTATACCATTAGATTGTATAACGTCGGTACTACGTTTGTATTTCTGACGATTGGCAGACAGGAACTTGTGCTTCCACTGCGCATGTGTAACAGTCGTCTTACAACTAAATCTATCGGTCACCTTAATAGATTCGTCGCCGAAACAATAATAACTGCGTTTAAAATCTCGCGTCAGCAGGTTCACATCCGCCGTTAAAATATTTCTATCGGTGATTGATTATTTACTCGTTTGCAGAGTCGGTCTAAATGGGCGTATAAATGGGTATTACTCAATAAAACTTCATAAATGCTTCGGCAAATCGTTTCTCTCCACATCAGTCTGAACATAACGGAGGAAGCATGCTGTTTACGAGGCCTGGAAAAACAGGAAAATTGACAGACATTATACTCTGGTCCCGTCCGGGATTGTCAATATTTACCGGTACGAGATCTATACGGCAAGGCAGAAGTTAATGGGATACAATCAATTCATGTTTAACGAGATTTACCAATGCTGTACGCCGGACCTTTGCATTAGTAATTATAATGCACAAATACCATGTGGTTATCAGATATCTTCTCCGAGAATATAAAATCAAATCAAATCTTAAATAAGAATATAAAGTGATGTCTTAAACTAAGGACCTATATACTATCTTCACTATAATGCTTTCCCCACAATGTCATTTCGTCTGTTTTTTGCAAAGATCTACAACCAAAAGATGGAACTGTCAGATAAATATTAACTACTAATTATGTATCACAAAGATTTTTTTTAAGAATAATTAAACACTTTGACCAATACACTTCTAAGCCAAGATTTTGAATTTCAGTTGACGACTCTCAACTGTGATATTTGGTACCTAACATATAAATTAACTGCATGCTGTAACCATATACCTAGATATATCACTCATGACTGCAGCAACTGTATGACATCGTTTTTTGATGACCTCGTGCGGGCTAAAAGTAACCTTCCAGACCATGTAGCATTTTCCATTTTAAGTTCTATTATTAGTTTATTAAATTAACCATATTTTAATATTCACCATACCGATGTGCCAAATCCTGATAGATTTAAGTAAATAGCACCTTTAATGACAAAACAACTAAAAAATGTAAGTTTTATTTCATTTATCATAATACATCTATGCATAAGTAACCGCCGAAATGCTCGTTTATTGTGAATAGTCTTATAGTCTTATTAAACATATATTTTGAGCTGAACTCTATCCGAATATCGCTTATCTGGTAAACTTAAATCCAGTTCCCGTTCTTTTTGGCTGTATCTCACTGTCTTCAAACACAAGACCAAGTTATAACTCACCAACAATAGACAAGACCAAGATATAACTCACCAACAACAGACAAGACCAAGTTATAACTTACCAACAACAGACAAGACCAAGTTATAACTCACAAACAGAAGACAAGACCAAGTTATAACTCACAAACAGAAGACAAGACCAAGTTATAACTCACCAACCGCAAACAATGACACTACTATATTGTATCACAGTGCACACAAAAACACAAAACACACGACAGCTTCAGAGGGGAAGCATTAATAATCTCTATAACCTCAAACAGACAGGGCTTAACTCTGTCGTTGTGTCCAGTCTTAAAAAAACTAATTTATTATATTTTTAACAACAAAGGGCAGACAAACACCGCGTCTACAAACAAGTGGAACTATATCATAGTGTCAACACACAGGGACAAAATATATCACAGTGTTAGCACACACGGACAAAATATATCAGTCAACACACAGAGACAAAATATATCGCAGTGTTAGCACACACGGACAAAATATATCACATTGTTAGCACACACGGACAAAATATATCATAGTGATAGCACACACGGACAAAATATATCACAGTGTTAGCACACACGGACAAAATATATCAGTGTTAGCACACACGGACAAAATATGTCACAGTGCTAGCACACACGGACAAAATACATCACAGTTATAGCACACATGCACAAAATATATCACAGTGTTAGCACACACGGACAAAATATCACAGTTATAGCACAAACGGACAAAATATATCACAGTGTTAGCACAAACGGACAAAATATATCACATGGTTAGCACACACGGGCAAAATACATCACAGTGTTAGCACACACGAACAAAATATCACAGTTATAGAACGCACGGACAAAATATATCACAGTGTTAGCACACACGGACTAAATATATCACAGTGTTAGCACACACGGACAAAACATATCACAGTTATAGAACGCACGGACAAAATATATCACATTTATAGCACACACGGACAAAACATATCACAGTGTTAGCACACACGGACAAAATATATCACAGTGTTAGCACACACGGACAAAATATGTCACAGTTATAGCACACACGGACAAAATATGTCACAGTTATAGCACACACGGACAAAGTTTGTCACAGTGTTAGCACACACGAACAAAATACATCACAGTGTAAGCACACACGGACAAAATATGTCACAGTTATAGCACACACGGACAAAGTATATCACAGTGTTAGCACACACGGACAAAATATGTCACAGTGTTAGCACACACGGACAAAATACATCACAGTGATAGCACACACGGACAAAATATATCAGTGTTAGCACACACGGACAAAATACATCACAGTTTTAGCACACACGGACAAAATATATCACAGTGTTAGCACACACGGACAAAATATATCACAGTGTTAGCACACACGGACAAAATATGTCACAGTTATAGCACACACGGACAAAGTATTTCACAGTGTTAACACACATGGACAAAATATATCACAGTGTTAGCACACAAGGACAAAATATGTCACAGTTATAGCACACACGGACAAAATATATCACAGTTATAGCACACACGGACAAAACATATCACAGTGTTAGCACACACGGACAAAATATATCACAGTGTAAGCACACACGGACAAAATATGTCACAGTTATAGCACACACGAACAAAGTATGTCACAGTTATAGCACACACGAACAAAATACATCACAGTGTTAGCACACACGGACAAAATATGTCACAATTATAGCACACACGGACAAAGTATATCACAGTGTTAGCACACACGGACAAAATATGTCACAGTGTTAGCACACACGGACAAAATATATCATAGTGATAGCACACACGGACAAAATACATCACAGTGATAGCACACACGGACAAAATATGTCACAATTATAGCACACACACACACGGACAAAATATATCAGTGTTATCACACACGGACAAAATACATCACAGAGATAGCACACACGGACAAAATATATCATAGTGATAGCACACACGGACAAAATACATCGCAGTGATAGCACACACGGACAAAATACACACGGACAAAATATGTCACAGTGTGAGCACACACGGACAAAATACATCACAATGTTAGCACACACGGACAAAATATGTCACAATTATAGCACACACACACACGGACAAAATATATCAGTGTTAGCACACACGGACAAAGTATATCATAGTGGNACAAAATACATCACAGTGATAGCACACACGGACAAAATACATCACAGTGTTAGCACACACGGACAAAATACATCACAGTGTTAGCACACACGGACAAAATATGTCACAGTTATAGCACACACGGACAAAGTATGTCACAGTTATAGCACACACGGACAACGTATACCACAGTGTTAGCACACACGGACAAAATATATCACAGTTTTAGAACACACGGACAAAACATATCATAGTGTTAGCACACACGGACAAAATATATCACAGTTATAGCACACACGGACAATATATCACAGTTATAGCACACATGGACAAAATATATCACAGTGTTAGCACACACGGACAAAATATACGCAGAACTTTGGGTAAAAAACATCCTTATGCCGAAACCCGGGATCGAACCAGGGACCTTTAGATCTTCAGTCTAACGCTCTCCCAACTGAGCTATTTCGGCTGTATGTCTAATATCGGAGATACCAATATCGACTTAAAACGGTTACATATACATCAAAATGGAACTTGAAATAAGATAAAGTAACAATACATTCTGAATAGTTGCTTTCCTTAGAGCTATACATAAGTCGAGATATGTAAGATATGAATAGATTATACGAGCCTTAGGTGATATATTGAATAACTAGGACAAGGCAGAGTCAATGTACTACATATGTTATACACATGTTCTGATGTAAATATGTTTAGCAGTTATAATTTAAGCAGTTCATCGTTTAATGTCTTACATTTCATAGAATGAATTGTTTACGTAAGTAAGTGCAAAGTTTGACATATGTAATGTGATTCACCAAATTCTAATTAGGACTAATTGATTAGAAAAGCTGGAAAACGCATATGAAATGAAGTTATATTATAGGGAATCAATTATGTGTGTTAATCATTAGGTCACATGCAAGAAAAATGACATTATAGACCATCACTATTTTCAGTCTAATGTCTCCAACTAAACATTTTCAGCTAAATTGTCATTATCAACGCGTTCTCATTTCTTTCCTTGCAAGCTTAAGACATTCTGACCGATTTAGCTAGCTATATTATGACTTCATTGGGAGATTAATTTGGGGTATACTATAGCGTAAACTAACAAAGTCAAAAGACCACACACGAAATTAATATCTATGCCATTGCGTCAACAATCAAAATATTTACGAATGCGTCAACACTCAAAATCAAAATATATACCACTGCGTCAACAATCAAAATATATACCACTGCGTCAACACTCAAAATCAAAATATATAAAACCATTGCGTTACCACTCAAAATATATACCCCTGCGTCAACACTCAAAATCAAAATATATAAAACCACTGCGTCAACACTCAAAATATATACCACTGCGTCAACACTCAAAATATATACCACTGCGCCAACACTCAAAATCTATACCACTGCGTCAACACTCAAAATCAAAATATATACCACTGCGGCAACACTCAAAATATATACCACTGCGGCAACACTCAAAATATATACCACTGCGCCAACACTCAAAATCTATACCACTGCGTCAACACTCAAAATACATCCCACTGCATCAACACTGAAAATCAAAATATATACCTCTGCGTCAACACTCAAAATATATACTACTGTGTCAACACTCAAAATATATACCACTGCGTCAACACACAAAATATATACCACTGCATCAACACTGAAAATCAAAACATATACCACTGCGTCAACACTCAAAATCAAAATATATACCACTGCGTCAACAATCAAAATCAAAATATGTACCACTGCGCCAACCATCAAAATATATACCACTGCGCCAACATTCAAAATGAAAATATATACCACTGCGCCAACAATCAAATTATATACCAATGCGTCAACAATCAAAAACAAATTATATACCGCTGCGTCAACACTCAAAATATATACCACTGCGTCAACACTCAAAATCAAAATATATACCACTGCGTCATCAGTTAAAATATATACCACTGCGTCAACACCAAAATATATACCACTGCGTCAACACTCAAAATCAAAATATATACCACTGCGTCATCAGTTAAAATATATGCCACTGCGTCAACACCAAAATATATACCACTGCGATAACACATTATCAAAATATATACAACAGCTGAAGAGTAAGACAAAATATACCACAGTGTATACATACAGCTACAACAAATATAAAAGAATAAATACAGGAGAACAGGAAACACCACAATGTCGAAGATGAAGTTTATGACTACGTCAAAAACAAGGCACAATAATTTATGAATTTTAAGAGGTTATAGTTATTTCCATTTGTAAGGGATCATTATTTACTCTGCATCTAGATTGCAACATCTGTAAAATACAGAACTGGAAAGTTTCAACTTCCTAAGTTTTATTTTACTTTTTTGTTTGTTAAAAAAATATGAAATTTCGGATTGCTGTAATTCTGTAAAATGCATATATAACATCCAACTGTCGAAACCAAAAGGAACCCCAATGCCGAAACCCGGGATCGAACCAGGGACCTTTAGATCTTCAGTCTAACGCTCTCCCAACTGAGCTATTTCGGCTGTATGTCTAACATTGGCGGTACCAATATCGACTTGAAAATCAGCCATTCAAGCCTGATGCATTCTTTGGATTGGAGTGTGCATGTACACCATTTTACATATACATCACGTTAACATACAGAATACTAGTTCACTTGCCATTTTTTTCGAACGGAAAATACTGGAAAAAATTTACAACAGTGTCAACACTACAAAATGTATACTACAACGTTTAAACACAATGACAACTATACTTCAACGTCAACAAAAAAATAAACAATATACTTCAGTAGTAGTCCACAATGACAAGATAAACAATTGTGTACCAAAAACGACAAAATGAAAAAACCTAAGACAAGGTAGTCTTGGTAAGGTTTTCATTTCGAAACCATGTTTTTGGATTGCATCATTGGTCAAGCGCAGGATTGGTTATGCCAAAACCTAAGATTTAGTTCTCTTGGTAAGGTTTTTATTTCATAACCGTGCGTTTGGATAGCAACATTTCTCAAGTGCAGAATTGGTAGTTTGAAGTTCCTGAGTTCTATTTAACTTTTCTGTTAAACAACCCTTTAAAATATTTCATTGCAGTAATTCTGTAAAACAGATGAACCTGGTTTCGGAACCAAAAGAAATTCTTATGCCGAAACCCGGGATCGA
>NW_018408896.1:2464857-2562854 GCF_002113885.1 Mizuhopecten yessoensis
GTTTTATTTTATAACCGTGCGTTTGGATAGCAACATTGCTCAAGTGCAGAATTGGTAGTTTGAACTTCCTGAGGTCTAACTTTTCTGTTAAACAACCTTTTAAAATGTTTTATTGCGGTAATTCTGTAAAACAGATGAACCAGGTTTCGGACCCAAAAGAAATTCTTATGCCGAAACCCGGGATCGAACCAGGGACCTTTAGATCTTCAGTCTAACGCTCTCCCAACTGAGCTATTTCGGCTATGTCTAACATTGGATATACCAATATCGACTTAAAATGTAGATCAGCCGTCCAAGCCTCTCCATCTCTAGCTGAGATATTTCGGAGGTGTAAATAACATTTAAGGTACAAAAACCGAGTTAAGAGAAGAAAAAGGTCAACCGGGAATGACGCAATATCTGAGTTAGGTTGTTTAACCCCACGTTGATATACATGGATACATATTAAGTGTACACAAACTAAGAATTACTTCCCCTTTTACGGAATTCATTTTAGGATTTTACATTTCAAATATTTGGATTGAAATTTCGGTCAAATTCAGTGCCAGTATTGTTTTGGTCCTAGTCCTGTTTTACCCTTTTTTAGTTAGTATTTTTGTATAAAAAATAACAAATTTTGAATTGCTGTATCTTCTGCTGTAATATGTACGAAATCCAGGTTTCGGAATCCATTAACAAAATACTGATGCCGAAACCCGGGATCGAACCAGGGACCTTTAGATCTTCAGTCTAACGCTCCTTTTTTTCTTCTTTTAAAAATGAACTTTTATTAGTCCCAGCAAATAGGACCTCCGGGGTTGGGGCCCCGTCGGCTCCTCACAGTTCACATAAAACACATATTTAAATACTCAAAAATCACAGAAGTACATTTCAACATGAAATAAGCATGGTAATAAAAGGTATGTCAACGCTCATTTACAAATGAGTTGAAAAAAGACAACTTCATCATAATGATAATGCATAAGATAGGTTATTTTCAGTGCCTGATGATAAATCTACAGCCTTCAATACGTCTAACGCTCTTCCAACTGAGCTATTTCCGCTGCATATTTATATAAGAGATAAATATAACGAGTTCAGATATGAAATAGGCCATCTGAGCCTCAGGTGACAGACTGGATCAGATAGTAAACAAGCCGAAGAACCTTTACACATTGACTTGTACAGGTATAGTACATTGACGACATAATCAGTGTACACTGACTATTGTGCCGGAGGCAAAACAATGTATGCACGTCCTTGTTTAAGTATATTCAAACTTATTTATTTCATAATTATAGCAGTTGGTATTAAATATCGAATAGTTGACACAAAGTTTCTTTATCCAATAAAGATCATAAAGTATTGTTACAGTTGTGGTACCGCACAACGCACCAAAAATAGCATGCGCACACCGTGCATACATCGTTCACACCCCGTCCGCACACCGTCCACACATGGTGCGCACAACTGTGCGATTTAGCAATCGTTCGCCCCGTTGTGCGCTTCTCTCCGCACAACTGTGCGATTTGGTCTAATTTGTAGATCAAAATTACGGAATGACAAAAATACGGAAGGCTTGTGTGCGATATTGCACACTGTGTATATATCTGTAATTTCTCATCACAATAATCAAGATTATACAATTTCACCAGAGGTATAATACATTATTATACGTCTCTGTACAGCGACCGTTAGGCTGTCAAGAATGGGTTTGGCTCCAAGGTAACAGAACAGGTAAATAACAATTTGATGAGTGTCCGGAGTTTTACCTGACCAGTGCCTGACACACAGAGTTGATAAGTTTGACCGTAATGAATAGTATTTGTTATTTGCATTCGTTTGCCTATAGCTCCCATTCACCTGGATTTTCACACCCCGGCCTTACCCGACGAGTTACGTAAGTGCCCCAGGCGGGGGAAAATTACGGTCCAGGTACATGTACAAAGTGGTTATGTTTACCTGTATACGGGATTGTGTTGTAATTTTACATGTGTCGATTAAGTGTGTTTAAAAACACAGAAAATACATTTTGTAAATATAAGAATGTATAGACAGAAAGATAAGTTTATAGATATTGCTAGAATATAGAAACAGACGGAAACATCAAGGTTATATGTTTAAACATGAAACCGTATATATTGGTGAGGCATTCCTCAATTTACACCAACCACGATTGTTATCGCACAACGTCCGTCCATGGTGCGCACATATGTGCGCAAGCAATGATCGTCCAGCTTTTTATCGTTCGCCCATCGTGCACACACCGTTCACACACCGTGCACACATCGTGCGCACACCGCACATCGTGTAACGTTGTGCGATCCCACAACTGTAACTTAAGTCTGTAAATTCATGTAAGGGGTTGTAAATTAAAGAAAATCTGACACTCGCTGATATATAATAGATTGATTTTGGTAAACACATCCTGCTGTCAAGGGCAAAATTCACATTTTTTTTGTCTAAATAATCACTTTTAGAAGGCAAGATATTAGCTGAGTTTGTTGTATGAACGGTTATTACGACAGAATTATGTCCAGTTTCTATTTTTGAAACTTTATGAAGCTGAATACATACATGGCCTTTCACGCAAACCATATGCATACTCCTATGCGGATGTGTTGATGTTTCGTCAATTTATAATAAAATCATTAAGATTTATTCTCAGATATCCTTTATTAAAAGGAGCTCTATACAACTTCCCTTCCTTAAGTAAGACTTATACGGTTCATCGTGAATAATGTAGGTAATATTAGACTTGAAACATATCTGTGTATCCGAACTGCCTGATGATCAACGCAAAAAGATATTACGGCGGCAGGCGTTCTGAAGTAAGCGCTATATATATCTGTGAATTGTTGTTTTACAAAACCTGTCATGATTTAAAATGACGAAGATGAACCTAGGAGTACAAGAGCTGTTGACCTGTATTAGTATTGTATTTTTTGTTACCTCTGTATACAAAAGTTGTCAACTTCTATGAATTGTTATATTTGCCTATAACGTATATATATCGCGCCATGATCGCATCATAAAACCAAACCTCGGATTTGTTTTAGCAGTCATTGCGAGCTTATACCTTCCTGTGATCAATAAGTGTACATGCTTTTAAAGCTAATTGGCCAAGAGAGATAGGAGTATGTAAAGTGGAGTTTCGTTTATACAGACGCATATATTTTCAGAAAAAGTTACCGGATTCTGAAACGACTTGATTATTGGAACCATTTTGAATAGAAAATGCGATTTTCTCTCTTTTTCGCGAGGAACACTGATTGGAGGTTATGGGGAAAAACTCGACATTGACATTATGAATAAGGTACAATTGTAACAAAACGATATTTTAAATTAGTTTAATAATTATAGTATACCAAATGTATACATAAACTCATTATTGAAATCTGCAAATCTTTACGGTAAACTTGTTTGATCCCCCCACCCAAGCAGTGTCAGTTGTATTCTGCTAATCAAAGCGACTATATAGTGACACCAACTGTAACTTTTTATTATGTCAGCCGTCGAAACACTAAACATTTTTAACTCAATAGGTTTATTTTAATCACTGATTAACGAGTATTTAGACAAATATAGACGAAACCGACTGTCGATGAGTGTAGTTACCCTACATCGGTGTTCCGTGTGGGATACATATAAGGAGGTATAGGAGAAACTAATGTTAACCTCACGACCAAACTCTGTCACATGTGTGACGACCTTAATTCACACATTTACTTTTCTTCCGCCAGGACAAATGTCGACGTCTGACAGACAAAGTTACAACACAATGTTTTCGAGATGCACCTGTTGATCGAAACTATGGGAAAGTTTTTCGGTGGCCACTGTGATCTAATTGAGTACTATGCTATTTTCATGTATGATATGGTCAATGTTTTCGATTATGCTATTTAATGTGCCTCGGTGTAACTACCAGGAGTATAACTTGGAGTTGATCTAGAATTACAGGACAGTGTGGCTCATAAAGTAAAGTCGTTTAAACCTGCGTAAAGATTCTCTTTGTACTTTTTAATGATCTCAATGCATTTTTGCTATCCTGGTTCATCGATTTTCAGCTTGAATGTAGCGTTGTTCTTAATTCGGTATTAACTGAATTGAATCTTCAACGGCTTACGTCTATTCCAGATGCAGTAAAACATTCAACAATTAAGTAAAAAGGTACATATTTATAACACATCCTATGACAGAGGTTACGTTAAGAAAATATTTCTTTTTAAATTTTACCTTTTTTAAATTCATTATTCCGTTTTAAAGGAAGCTATATGTTTGTAAAAAAAATACTGTAGTACAAAATATTAATACAAATAATGAAGCATGTATTGTAATGTATGGATTGTAGTAATATCCTGTACCTATAAGTTGTAAACTTTTGGAAAATAAACTCTAACGACTTTTTGTTTCAGTTATGCTCTGCATGTAAAACAAATACTTTGTTCTTTCAGTTTTACCAAATAAAATTTTGTTTTTTAATTTGGTGATATTTGGAGTGTTCAAGGCTTAAGCATTGTTATATACTTTTGCTGGTTATTATCTTTACTTCGCCTATATACGGATTAACCTTTCTTTCTATTACCATTATCAATCAACGGTATTTCGTTATACAAATCTTTGACTAAGTGCTACAGTGAAACCAGGTAAATATGGGCAATTTCATTTCAGTTAAACGGAAAAATGTAATAACATCATTATTTAAGATAATTGCAGTTTTCTTTCTTAATTGCGACCGTTTAAAAAAGTGTCCAAATACGGGTTTGAACGTAACCTTAGCAAGCGTCGAAACAATGGGTCCATTAACTAGGGTCATGTTTACGTTAGTCTAACCAGTAAGCGACCAAAAACTGACCCGTTCACGCAAATCTAATCAATGAGTTCGTTAACTCGCGTCTAAATAAAGAGTCTGTTTTCGAATTTTTAGAATGATATAGTAGGATGATATTGTTGACAAGAATCTACCGTTTTTTTAGTTTGAAATATAGTTGAAGTGAAGATATAATGATTGTCCAAGCAGTAATCATAAGTGAATGTAATAATTTAAATAACCTGAGAAAGAAATGAATCTACTAGTAGTGGATTTGCACAGTGTTGAAGTCAAAAAAATAAAATAATTCAATTGAATCATGCTTAGAGATGAATATAATAAATAACATTACATGTGTTCGAAATAAATATAACAATTCAATTTACCTGAGTGAGATATCCCATTACGGAGGTGACGTAAGCACTAAGGTATTATATCCGAGTCGGTCCAGGCTCCTATTCCACTGAACTGCGATATGTGACGGATCGCGGCAGCACCGAGCCTTTAGATACTGGAGCCAGCGCTGCTGTCATCAGCACTTCATGCCATTTCAACTGTGATAATGCGTTTTGCGAAATTGATTCGTAATGTGGAATATAACTTAATAACTAATCAATGCTATTTCAGATACAATGATTTTGTGATTATATAGTTAAAGTCTAACAACATAGCGTGGCTGTTCTCCATTTACCCAGGTAGAGCCACTTTGACATGTTATTGTATAAGCTGCTGTTGTACCACCCGCTGCTGAGCTGCACTAGAATCCAGGACTCGGTATAACGCATGATAAGCTTTATATCACATGGGAGCAAATACGTTTGTAGCTAATTTAATAACTCTAGCTATCCGCTACTTCGGCAATTAATATTCCAAATCACCAGCAAGCCGCGCCGAACTCAGAACGCAAAGACACCAGTCGTTAGAATAAAAATATATATGTGATATAGAATTTCGAAAGTAACATTTTCAAACAATGAAATGAGTTAATGTGAAGCTATCGAGGAAACCAGAACAGTCTGGCTCTGCCAGCTCTTGTTTAAAATAGTGATAGCTTTGCGAAATTTATAATGAAATTTTAATGTTTGCTTTTTTGAGGCAACATTATGAGGTTTATGAAAAAAAACAGTGATTACATTAAAGTACATAGAACCCTTTTGATCGTTTTCGATTTTTTCTTTTTTTTCTTTATTTTAATGTCACCGATAGGAAACGTAAACATGCCGTAGTCAGCCTTTGATTTCAAGATTGGCGATAAAGATATTGTATAGCTAGGCCTAGATACACTGATCAAAGACGGCAACTTAATAGCAAAGTATCATCTGAAATATTGTTTATACAAGTTTAGTTAGATATGAAGCCTTCCATTATTTAATTAATTCATTTTTAGTTCTGGTATTGGCGTATTAAAAAAGCTTTTATAAATATTATTCAGAGGTCTTCCTTTTGCAGATGAATTCAGCTTCTTTGTACAAACCATTCTTTCCTATATTGTAAGATGATAAATACCACCATATTCCTAAAAAAGCCATAATCTGTATAATCCCCCCTTAATATCCGCCAACTTATTTTCCATATTTTGTAAGGTAATTTTTTACTTTAAGCAAAACTTTATTATTTCATTTTCAGTAAAAAGTTAATAGATGCCCGTTCTAAACACTGTAAAATCTATTACAGATTGTTCAAAAAATATATCGACTTCCTGTATATCATGCAGGAGATCTAGGAAATTCTATCTATACCACGATAAGCTATATATACACGTATCGAATACTGAAAATTGTGTTTCAATATTAAAACAAAAATAATATTTCTGAATTATTTTCAAACCCGAGAAGAAACACCATCTACATAATGGTCTACAATCTTGTTTTGATGAATTAATCAATTTTCAATTAAAATTCCTATAGGACTGAAACATCTTACCGAGGTTCAGAAAGCATACATGCACAGCGATGAAACAAGGAAATCAGTAAAACCTTCAATCTTTAGGGAGTCAGAAGTTATGGCCCAGACAATGACTGCAATATGACCTTGACCTTTTGTGTACAAACCCAGCGGTACAGGACTCACAGCCTTTCCACCCTAAATATATCCCTTAATTTCCATTGAGACTTTTTCAGGGAATCTGACACTATGTTCAGACGATGAATTTTAACTTTTACTTTCATGTGACATTGACCTGGCATACGGACCAGGCCAGAAGTCAGAAGATATCTTTCAGACAATGAACTCGACCTCTATACTCATTTTGACATTGACCTTGGACGTGCGAACCCAATAGTGATGCATGATCCCCTCCCCTCCCTAACACACACACACATTTGTTCGAGGAGCATGACAAAATAACACATTGACAGTCACTAAAATTTTATTTCACTTTTCGTTTAAAGACAATGAATGTCCTGTCGTATATTTGTGACAAAATTGTAAACTTTAAACTGACTTCATCAGTATTACAACTTTGACCATATATACAGGTACTTACAAATATATAATGAAGGGGTTGATTAGATTTATTAACAGTTGATTTTCAACTCTTCAATGTTGATATAATGTACTTGATTAATTTGTTCATCATCTTGTTAATCCTACCTAAAGGAATTATCAACTAATTAAATGCAAGTCAACTATAACTAATGCTTTTGCAGAAAGTTCATAATTCCTTGCAATCTATTATGGTGTAATATTAATGTAAATACGGATCATTCATTTATCATCCATGCATGATATACTACACAGTGCACCGGCTTATGACTCGATAGAAACGCACGCTACCGGATCCAGCCTGTCGACAATGACATAATGAGTGATGATGTCCCATTTCCTGTATATCTAAATATTCAGATCCCAAATCATAACAAACGAGATAAAAAAAAAAAAAGCTGGATTAAACTGAGCAAGTCTGACATCACGCTTTGCGATTCTGGCCAATTGGTTTTCATTCAGTAATGATTCAGAAAATAAGCTCCTTGTATAGCACCAGATACGTGTATAGCCACCACTCATCTGGATAGCCTTTACGTCAATCAGTGTTCCTCGCGAAAAAGAGAGAAAATTTGCATTTTCTGTTCAAAATGGTTCCAGTCATCAAGTCGTTTCAGTATCCGGCTTCTTTTTCTGGACATAAATGCGTCTGCATTAACTTTACATACTCCTATCTCTCTTGGTCATTAAGCTTTAAAAACTATATTACTAAGAGCCTGCTTCAATGTTAATGTTTTGACCACAGGAAGGTATAAGCTCGCAATGACTGCTAAAACAAATCCGGGGTTTGGTTTTCAGATGCGATCATGGCGCGATATATATACGTTATAGGCAAATATAACAATTCATAGAAGTTGACGACAACTATTGTATACAGAGGTAATGAATAATACAATGTAAGTACAGGTCAACAGCTCTTGGTCTCTTAGGTTCATCTTCGTCATTTTAAATTAAGATGGTTTTGTAAAACAACACCTCACAGATATATGTAGCGCTTACTTCAGAACGCCTGCCGTCGTAATATCTCTATGCGTTGATCATCAGGCAGATCGGATACGTATATATGTTTCAAGTCAATAGACCGTTTTCAGTGTTAATAATTTCCATCCTTATAAACAACTTTTAGAATATATATATATATATATATATATATATATATATCAGTGTTATTTGGGTATTTGATATATCGCAATAATATTACTAACATTATCATACTAAATTATATCGATAAAGGACATAATGTTGTCACTCAAAATCATTCTACAAGCAGGAAAATGTCGATGTCGAATTCATCAGTACATACAAAGTTAAATTTCACAGATTAGGAAAGTTGAAACACGTGTACATTATTTTGATTCCCTATTGATTGGTTTGTGACTACAAATTTGTTCCCACAGACAGACATTGCCCTCGGGCTGACTACACCGTCTGATGACGTCAGCAGCTCTCTGACGTGGGCCCCTTCCTCCGACATTTGTACCACGTTGTTAGACTCCCGCCCACACACGTACACATTGCCTTCGCCGTCGACGTCTACTCCAAACGCTTCCTTCAGGACACCAACTGTCGCCATGTCTGTACGAGTGCCGTCTGAAAGTCTGAATACCGCTACTCTGCCACTCGTGGATGTGGGCTGGCTGCCATACAAGTGTCGAGTTCTTGGATCGGACACAAGATGGTAGCATTGAGAAGAGCAAGTTTGTATATGTTGCGTATTTCCATTCTGTTGGACATTGTACAAGTCCCCCTTAGAACTCACAGTGAACCCGTCACCTGTAGTAGTGATACCCCAGGGAGTGATATTCTGTGAGAGTTTTATTTCTGACATAAGACTTAATTTTGAGGACTCGACTTTGATGACGTATATGACAGACGCATCATAGTTAGCGACCGCTACGGTGTTATCATCCAAAAGACACATGTCGTGCGGTTTTCCTGAAACCTTCATCACATCTTCACATTTCCCTGAAACTGTAAACAATTTGATCTTTTTGTTGTTATAGTCTCCTACAACAATATGATCATCCGGTAAGTAAACGACACCAGGTGCATGACAATTTAAGACATCTGATGGACACTTGATGCAGAACTTGCTCACCTCGGTTACGCCACATTTCGACAATGGAGACTTAGGACCAGAAAGACTATTTAAATTCTTCTCTATTTTGATTTTGCCCATAGACAATGGAATGTCCTTATCTAACGTTAGGAGATTCGGGTCGACGCTGTGTTTGATTCTGACTGTGGTGAACTTCTTCCTCATTTCTGTGATAAGGTCCTCGTAAGACTTTACCTCCGCCTGACCTCTCTGAAACAACAAGATCGTGTCCACGGTGTCATTTTTCTGAATCGCCGTTCCAGAGGATTCTATTGTGTTTTGAATCGAAAACATCAGTCGTTCACATTTCTGCATAGACATCTCCAGATTATCTTTTTCCTCTTTGTACGTTGCTATCAGCTCATCTGTGCTATTTTTCTGCATGGCGTCAAGACGTGTGTCGATTCTTTGACGTAGATCTGCTAAACTTTTCAATCCGGTGTCTTGGTCTTCTAAAAGTGTCTGAAGTTGCTCACCAAACTCTTTGATCAATAACTCAATGGCTTCTGTTGTTTTCTTCAGTGATGTCTTCAAGTCATCCAGTCGTGATTCCTTCTTCAGTTTATCACAATATTCCTGTGTCGTTGTCACTACTTCACATCGTCTGTGGTCTATCGTGATACATCTACTACAGCCAAGTATCTGGTGATCTTCACAATAGTAATCCATCTTCTCTGTATGTTTCTCACATCTGACCTGTTTTGTTACTTGTCGTTGTACCATACCACCTTTCCCAGTTACATCTACTGTTTCACATCCTTCATGAATCAAATCGTGATATTCAAGTTTACAGGTGTCACAGAACAGGACATTACATGTTTTACACCAGATTGTTGCAGGTGTCTTCGTGTTTCCTTTTTTTTCACAAGGCTTACAGAACGTCAGCTCACGTGCTGTGACGTCCTTTACTTGGTCTTTAACCAACTTATTTGTTGGAAACTGTTGAGCCCATTTATCTTTGTTCTCAGCCGCATTGACCGGATGGGTCATCTTCCTACAAACTGGACATGGAAAGGCAGTCGCCGACGCCATATTTCCCGACAGGTCCTTGGTGATGAAGGTGGACAGACATTCCTGGCAGAAGGAATGGAGACAAGGGAGCGACTTGGGTTGGTGTAGCTGTTCCAGACAGATTGGGCAATCCAACAAGTAGGAATCAAACTCAGGTCTGGAGGTGTCAGAAACTTCATGAGAAGATCCTCCTTCAGCCATCACGTTTGAAGGGTTATGGTGTCTGTGAATGTAGAACAAAATGGAAAAATGTATGTAACAGGGGAATCATTTTTATGTTAATATATGACTTGACATTGATTTTAAAATTATGAAAGGTCTTGTTGTGAGGAACCTTATGGGGTTGTGTGATAGTATTCATTCACTTCATTTCAGTGACATAGATCTGTTTTCCTACTTCTCTGTGCACACCCGAAAGGTATGCAGGGTAAGGTAAAACTATATTCTTATATATTCTAGATGCATGTTTCATATTGGTAATGAAATTCAATATCAAATGTATATTGATTTGTAGATTCGATAGTATCGATAAGTATATTGTGAAAATATTGTGAAAATATGAAGTTCATTATATCCAATACAAAAGATATAATACGATGTGTCTATCAGTATCAGATATCTCATGTTCTATTAAGCGTGGTATCGTATATGTAAGGTTTATGTACCTTGATGTAAATAGACTATAATGAGATGTCTGAGTAAATGTGTAATTTGGACTTACATGTTTCTTTTTTAAACACAAACATGTGTAAGAATAAGACTCAAGAATAAACCCGACAATTTCTGTGTATTTTTATCACACATCAATGATAACACTGTAACATTAATATCTGATCTGTTTGTGACAGACTCACATAAGTGTTTCTTTTGTACGAATACAGACTGATCCCACTCGAAATATAGTGTAACCATGGCAATAAAATGTATCTATGCTGGAAAACATCTTACCAATTACGAAAGTAAACAGATTTATTAGTATCGAGTATGTTTTATGCACGTGAGTGCACATGGGTATAACTGTATGGTACTTATTATAATATACTTGTATACACGTAGATATTGACATTGTGTGAGATTTGTGATACACGTTTGTACATGTAGATATTGACATTGTGTGAGATTTGTAATACACGTGTGTACACGTAGATATTAGATTATATTACACGTAGATAATTATATCGAGTGGGATTTTTAACACACTGTTTTACGTGTATTAGTATCGGCTAAGATTTGTAATACACGTGTGCACATGTCAGTATTTGTTTCCAGTTAGATTTAAACTACACGTTATACGTGAAAATCAAGCAAGATTTGTAATGCAGCTGTGTATACCTTGATTTTAGAATCGGTTAAAATGAAGCATTGAAATTATAAAAAAAACACCTGAGAAATTCCGAGTAATTTCAAATAAATAATCAAGTTAGTGTTTATTATGAACCGTGCCACTATTCAACAGAGAAAACTGTGGCCGTCATGGTCACGTCAACCCTCGGGGACTGAGACATCCGTTTGTTTTATCTTTTAGGATGAGGTAAGCCTCACACAAGTTTAAAACTATAAAAATTCAGTTATAGATAAAGTGTGCCAAACAGAACTACACTGCACGATACAGCTGTTTCGTGTTTCTTAGTCCCATCGGTGATGCTGAGGTCAAAAATATGAAAATCCGAATGTTTTAAACTACTGTTGTAACAGAAAGGGGTGCTTAAATAGATACATCAACTAATGGGTGATAATCTAGGAGTCAGGGAAGGTTGAATTGATTAGACCTACTTTCGATTACCGTACAATTATAAATAAACACCATCAAAGGATTTAACCGAAACCATATACCTTAGTGGTGGATCAGGAGAGGTTTCGAGACAAATATTTTCCTAGTCTGCCTTCTCCCTCCAAATAGTTATTTTCTCAATTCTATATTAATTTTACGACTAAACTCACACTACTTTTCATAAATTTGAAAATCTTCACCAGTTTTGTTTCTGAATCCACCACTGCCACTGTTATTGCAAGAAGTAATATGGCATACTCAGCGAATAATATCTAATATCCAGCGACAGGAAATCAACGTAAAACCAATGGGGTCAGAATATAGCGCATATGTTCGCTGTGGACGTGTACAGACCATATGATGACTGTAGGTACTATACTCGACCACATTGATAGAGCTTCGATCTCCTGTAGCCCAACCTAATCTAACACGACATTCATCATGAATACAACCGACAATGATATCTGTATAACTAAGCTTTGTGTATGTAGCATAACCAAAAGCTATGTAAATAGCCACCAGTAGGCCAAAATTGGCACACATCCTTAACTTATACGTGGTGACATTGAATCTAATAAATGGCAAGCTGCTAATTATATAGATAGATATATTCATATCTAGATCTAATTATAACGTCACAATCTTTCATTTGCCAGCTCGGGCTAGGGATTTGACGTCGGCGTTTCGTGTTAACACCATGTAGTTTCGATTTCTATATACGTAACAGGTGCAACTATTTATCTAACAACTGCTCATTTTCCGTATCTTTTATGCAAACTTTACACAAGGAAATACGAGTAAATTTCAATAGATATGTTGTCCTCCAATTACTCTGGATTCTAACTTAACAAGATACTAACCGTGTAGGCCATATAAAGCCGACAATGATGTGTATTCAGCCAAATGTCGTAGGGAGTAATTAACAGCGACGTGTACAGTCTTGTGATCGTTATATCACACTGAATATAAAACCGATACGACGGGACACAAACTTCCGGATATAGAGTCATTTCTTTTTCGGAGAAAATATGTTAAGTTAAACCAGTATATATACAAATATAAAGAATAATTAATTTCATTCTGAAATAATGCATATATTATTTTGAATTAAATAAATCATTCACTGATGACATCTCACGTATTACTTCGTTTGGTTTGCATGGGATCACATAGATATATATGTTTTTCTAAACAAAGACAATATACTTTTACATAAGATCATTAGTTGAGCATATTAATTTAACGAATGAGCAATGAAGATTTTGTCGGAGAAGAAATTGTGAGATTTTCCGGATACTTTAACGTCACTTTCAGATACATGTATATTGAATATGTTTCGACCTCTACTAACGAGAATTCTGGTAACTACTGACATCTCCTTTATACTTTTACTTGATATCAGGGTCCGCTGTTATCGTGACTTACGTACCTTAGACCAATCATAGTCACTTCATTACAAAACTATGGTCAAACATCTCGAGTTTAGTTCCCTGATTATTTGCACTCTTCACACCAGTATGAGACTCCCACTCTCCCGTGTATACCGCTATTACTGACTATTGCCGAATACATTTGAGACGAGAAATGGTGGTGTTAAAGGCTTAGGGCAAGTGTTTGGTTTTCATCAGGATCTCATTGGGAAACATCCTACGGTATTTCAGTTAATCAGTTATTTAATATGCAGGTCGATATTTTTTTTTAATTATGTTCCTTAGTATAAATTGCGGTTTATTGTCACTTTCCAAGTTCTCACTTTGAAAATGTGAAATTACGTTTATTTAATACAGACTTGCATACCGAGTGTTATCGATGAGACAAAAAAGCTTACCATTCCGAAACATTGGTCATTTTCTGTTTGTATACTTTTCAATAATATTCATGTACATCTTTCCTTGTTCATAGTGCCCTTTGAGCAATCTATTTCGAGATCTTACAATGGTTCTGTTGTCACCTTGATATCCACTTGTCTCTGTTTTTCAGTATCAGGATTATATAGATAGATATGTATTGTAAACAAACTGAAACTACGTAATAATTTCATTTACCTTAGAGACTCCAAGGAAACATTATGGAAGTGACACGTCTAGATTAAATATGTACGATAAATGTCTATGTAGATTAAAGCGATCAGGCGCGTAGCTACCACGTAAGCATATATGCAGTTGCATGCACATCAAAAACTCAAATATACTATTATATTTTTATTTATTTATTTTGTAGTTCGGAAAAGTGATTAAATGATATGTGGTTCATTTGAAAAATAAATTTAATTTAACTGTATAACCGACAGCCGCCAGACAATCAGTACGTATCCGAAAGTTCCAACCTATAGGGACCTGGTGCCGATTTTATTATTAGTATTTTTGTCAACATGAAACATGACTGCAAAGCCAACGAAAAACTCGCATCATCTTCAAAGAACGAGTTGATACATGACTTCTTCCAAGCAGCTGTAGGTTCAGATGAAACAACATCCTCTTGCGACATTAACTTAGGCATCGACGAGTCTAAAACGGCTATCAGTATTAGGGCCTAGTAATGTCGGACCTACCGAACACAGTTCTGATCAGTCTGACTGTTGTTACCCCTGATATCGGGAATACAAGCGAGGCCGAGATATCGATATCCTGTCAAAAAGATGGGAAAAAGCTCACGAGTTCAAATTCCATACACGGCAACATTTTTACAAGCGATTGTAATGAAATACAACTAAGTTAACGGAGGCAGGTTGTTTTTCCGGAATGGATGTATTTTTGTGTAATTTTTTCACCAATTAAATGTCTTCCGAATAACAATTGTAGATTGATTTGTTACTAGCATTGTTTTTATAGGTTTTAGGGCGGATATATGCGCGTATAGGATCCATCTGGGTTTTACATTCACTTCGCCTGCAAATGTAATATGAAAAAGGCAAAGCCCCAAAGTCAGAAAAAAGCCACGTACATGTAGCTTTTGCTAATCTGTGACATTATATAGGCCTTCATTTGTCCCTGTCATGAACTGATAAAGTATTTTTTAAGACTAGTCCTAGGCCTATCTTCAGTAGGGCTACTGGATATATATGTACACATGTATCTTAACATCGATATAGGAGCTACCGTCATCTTATGTTCTGAGAAATGTTGATGAAATAAAAAGGATTTGTGGAACACAACAGCAAAAAATCTGAAATTAATCTGTTCATATTGGCTCCGACATTTTAAATATCTAGTTATTTTAGATTCATCTGGAAAGAGATATGACGCAGCAGATATTTTCGGGTAATTCCAACAATCGACACATTTTTGTCGGAGAGAAAAAGGAGAAAAATGTGCTGTCTTTCGCATTTGAAATACATTTGAATTTTTGCGATGCTTTCCAATAATAAAGTGAATGAATCAACCCAAAAATGTTGTCTGTAAATTATATTTAAACACTCAAATATGTATCTAAAAAGCCACCAGATGGCACGATAGTGCTTCTAGATCTAAAAAAAAATGGGAATTGTAGTCAACCCACGAGGTGGAACCATCATATGTTGCAGCCTTCATATGTCTGACCTTCATTGGAGTGTTGCGTGGTTTTCTGGTATACTCTTGTTCTTCATCATCCTCACTACCGCTGTCCTGCTCATATACTGGCCTCCTGCGACGTCTCTGAGAATTCCTTTGGGTCACCCAATCATGACCACCTCCATCAATGTCACCAACATAGTCAGGGAGCTGCTCTGTTCTTAAACGGTATAATCTCAACCATTTATGGTATTGAACATATAAAAAGGGAATCACAGATTCTTCAGAATTTCAATAGAACTTTAAAGAGTAAATTTTCTTTTATGTAGCTATTGTATGTATATTAAGGAATACCTTATTTATATTGCGATTTACCTCTAGTATTAAAATAAAGATAAGATCACTTCCAAGTTCTGTTACAAACATATCAGTGATCCTTAACTTTCCTTCTCATAGCAGTAACATACCAGGCTCCTTTAATATTCCTGATTACATACCATAATTAGGTCGCTACTACAGAGTAACATACCAGGCTCCTTTAATAATCCTGATGACATACCATAATTAGGTCGCTACTACAGATCCTTCAGTACCTATGAGGATTAACTAGGTGTATACAATCTGTTCATGATCACTGTTAAACTAATTCGACAAAGTTTTCTTACCGGGATGATTTAAGAGATGAACTTTACGGTGGTGATCACGACCTGTTGTCGACTTATGGTAATTCAGTGTCCACTATAATGAAAGATTAAAATATTTACTTGAATTGTTACCTTCCTTATTCTTCATCTGTATTTACAAAAGAACAATTCTGTTGTAATTTGTACACATGACATGACAAGAAACTGGTTTCAAATACAGATTTTCGTCAGATAAAATATAATAACATCTTCTTTTGATCATATTTCAGTCAGTATGGCATTCCTACTTTGTTTTACCCTTCATTTAATAAACTGTAAATTTGCTGGTTCATATGGAGATGTGCGCTTACGTTCGTTATGTACACATAATAGGCCCACTACCAAAGTAACTTGATATGCTGATAACGTCAGAAAACTAGATATTTATTTATTTTTCTCGTGTATCAATAAACACACGTTTTAACTCTAACTGGTACTGAAAACCGAAAATTAATCGCTGCAGTTTAATTTTCGCCCTTTTCGCTCTCCGTAATGAGGGCGAATTTTTCATTTCAGCAACTATTTGTAAACCACATTATATACATAGTATTTAAATTATAAGGGAGAACTCATATTCGAAAATGCCCTACCGTCGAATGGTCCAAACTTTCCCGCTATACAGTATACCTAAGTTAAGTTGTAATGGTATGCTATAATTGTCGTTAATTTACACGGACACAACCTCAGGATTGTTATGAAAACTGTTTTGTTTTATTTTTACAACTCGCTATAGGAACCAGAAATGTACAAAGTAGAGTAAGAGTACTTCATTTACCAAGCCGTATCAAAGATATTCCATGTAAACACAGTTATATAGAAGTTCCCCAGCGAGCGACGGTTTGTTATCATGTTTATCTGATTGTATAGTTAATTTTCAAAAGACATGAGGTTGAACGAGTGTGTTTTACAATTTGAAAACTAACCAACGGAGATAGCAAAGAATCCTGATGATTAACCATCACGGGTTTGAGGTCATTTTTCTCCAACAATATCTAGATATTATATCTAGAAAACTTTTTTTTTTTTTTTTGAGAATGCATAATTCCTGTTTCCAGTACGGGACACAATTGCTATGAGCTATGACGTCACAATAGAAGATGACGTCGCAAATATATTACCATCTGACGTCATAAGTAGAAAATTGTCCAGGGTGTTACCCAAAAATTATTCACCAACTCCAAGCAGGTTTGTCCAAAGAGGCGGGAGTGAGGAAAACTATCGTGGTTGATGGAGAAATGTGAAACTTAAATTATTACTTATAGTTCACAAATATGACGATTAATAAATCACCACATAAACCTTTATTCCGACATTGATTTCAATATATAGCAAGCATGTACAAATACAAAAACTACATAAAGTATGTCTTTACTTTTTTTCAATATTTTCATCAAATTACATCACATATTTATTCGTTTGACACAGCCCGACACATCTTTTCACCAGCACGTTAGTAAGTAGATAGTCATTTCAATGGTAAGGTGTAGATAATGAATACAAAAACAAAAGTATCTGTATTACAAGTTAGGTAATTACATGTGATATCAAACAATAGTGTGGGTTTAGATGGTCCTCTGAACAATACATTCATATTTCACACAAAGATATAGTACAATCAATAAAAATTGCATACAAACGTATAGTACAATCAATAAAAATTGCATACAAACGTATAGTACAATCAATTAGCATTTCATGCAAACCTATGGTACAATCAATAATTTTTTCATACAAACCTATAGTATAGTCAATCAACATTTCATACAAACGTATAGTGCAATCAATCAACATTTCATACAAACGTATAGTGCAATCAAGCAACATTTCATACAAACGTATAGTGCAATCAATCAACATTTTATACAAACGTATGGTACAATCAAACAACATTTCATACAAACATATAGTGTAATCAATCAACATTTCATACAAACCTATAGTACAATCAATCAACATTTCATACAAACCTATAGTACAATCAATCAACATTTCATACAAACGTATAGTACAATCAATCAACATTTCATACAAACGCACAGAACAATCAATCAATATCTCATACAAACCTTTGGTACAATCAATCAACATTTTTATACAAACCTATGGTACAATCAATCAACATTTCATACAAACCTATAGTACAATCAATCAACATTTCATACAAACCTATAGTATAATCAGTTAACGTTTCATACACAAGTATAGTACACTCAGTAAACATTTCTTACAAAAGTATAGCACAATCAGTTAACGTTTCATACAAACACATCGTACAATCAGCTAACATTTCATACAAACCTATAATATAATCAGTTAACGTTTCATACAAATGTATAGTACAATCAATCAACATTTCATACAAATGTATAGTTTAATCAGTTAACGTTTCATACAAAAGTATAGTACAATCAGTTAATATTACATACAAATGTATAGTACAATCAATCAACATTTCATACAAACGTACAGTAGAATCAATCAACATTTCATACAAACCTATAGCATAATCAGTTAACGTTTCATACAAAAGTATAGTACAATCAATTAACATTTCATACAAACACATCGTACAATCAAATAAGATTTCATACAAACCTATAATATAATCAGTTAGCGTTTCATACAAATGTATAGTACAATCAATCAACATTTCATACAAATGTATAGTATAATCAGTTAACGTTTCATACAAAAGTATAGTACAATCAGTTAATATTACATACAAATTTATAGTACAATCAATCAACATTTCATACAAACGTACAGTAGAATCAATCAACATTTCATACAAACCTATAGCATAATCAGTTAACATATCATACAACCATAGACAGTTTAACTCTGTACTTTATCACAGCACAAACATATTATATCCCACACTTCATGGACACACTTTGTAACAAGTCATGCACGAACACTTCGGACGCATACATACCATAATACACTTCAACTTCATTAAAACACATATTTACCACATTTCATAAAAATGTAAACAGATGATACATCCATATTTCTCACTGGTACTTCGACCAATAATATAAACTATTATTAACACAAACTTATCCCAAAATCACATCCTGAATGTGTTTTTCTTGTCAATATATAAATGTTAAGATAGGTAATGACGTAACAATCCATTTGAGCATTACTTTGACAGTCCTTAACTTAGCGGCGTATCGTAATGTTTGAGATAAACAGTGTTTATGAGAATATGATTTTCATAACTTGAGACTTTATAGGAGTAAAACTATACATATATTGTAATACAAACAAAGACTAGTACCTCTTTAGCAACGTTGTTTGACGAAGATATTGGTATTCCTCATGCAGTGATATCCCTTACACGACCATGATCTAATTATTGTATAGGTTATACTTATATCGTTGTTACTAATCATATAAGTTGAAAGATATGTACGTAGTTCCTATTCTGTGATGATTCGTTTGTCACAACAAACCTGTCCCTACAGACAGATATCGCCCTCGGACTGTCTACACCGTCTGATGACGTCAGCAGTTCTCTGACGTGGGCCCCCTCCTCCGACATTTGTACCACGTTGTTAGACTCCCGCCCGCATACGTACACATTGCCTTCGCCGTCGACGTCTACTCCAAACGCTTCCTTCAGGACACCAACTGTCGCCACGTCTGTACGAGTACTGTCTGACAGTCTGTATACCGCTACTATGCCACTCGTGGATGTGAACTGGCTGCCATACAAGTGTAGCGTTCTTGGATCAGACACAATATGATAGCAATGAGAAGGGCAAGTTTGTATATGTTGCGTATTCCCATTATGTTGGACAGTGTACAAGTCCCCCCTAGAGCTCACAGTTAACCCGTCACATGTAGAAGTGATACCCCACGGAATGATACTCTTTGAGAGTTTTATTTCTGACATAAGAGTTAATTTTGAGGACACGACTTTGATGACGTATATAACAGGTGTATGGTAGTTACCGACCGCTACAGTGTGATCATCCACACGACACACATGTCATACGGAATTCCTTAAAGTTTCATCTTATCTTCACATTCCCCAAAAGCTGTAAACAGCTTGATATTTTCGTTGTTGAAATCTCCAACACGATTTGATCATCCGGTAAGTAAACGATTCCAGGTGCCTGTGGTAAAAACTGAAATAAAAAAGTCATGAAGCACCGACAAAGAGATAAATGTAACGGACATCAGTTCCAAGATTTTCCGGTTATTTTTCATCCTTCCGGAAATAATCGATGAAGGCCGATGGAATGTGACGTGCTTGTGACGTCATAGTATGATAATCTCTGGAACGACGTTTCATGCCTGCTAGTATCAAAATGTATCTGATAGATTTTTTTCACTCAGAATTTATGTTAGTTTTTACCTAAATAAATAAGTAATAAAACATGGGTATTGTTTTCACTATATGAAAATGTTCATGTATGGGTTGAAACACAATTGTCTTTGCTTCAAAGATACACTTCCTGTTTCCCCGCTGGACGTCTACCTCCGGACGAATTTTTTTAAAGGCAAGGTGTAGAAAGGGGAAGCTACTCTGTTTACGCACGCATATGTTACCATTAAAAAGCTTCGCTCGGGCGCCTTCGACGTCCGAAAGCTACGCCGACAAAGATGTGTATTTAGACTGTTGTCGAAGGGGGTATACCGTGACATGTACAGTCATGTGATCGTTGTGTCAAACTGATACAACACCGGCACGACGGGACACAAAATTACGGAAATGCAGTGTTTTGTCTTAAGTCTGAAAAAAAGGGTGTTATTTGGGAAATAAGTTATTTCATAATAACATTAAAGGATAGCGAGGTTTGGTTCGCATGGTATAACATAAACATCAACTTCAAATTGTTTCATTTATAAACAAAAATATATATATACATACTTTTACAGAGGATTATACAGTGAACATATATATTTTATGACAGAACAACCAAATATATATATAATAGGAATCGAATGTGATCTTCTGGGACGTTATCTTCACTTGTAGATAAATTGACGATGTGTTGTTCTTTTATAACAAAACTTTACTTGTTCTTAATTGCAGATGAGATCAGCTTCTTTGTACATTGTACATTCTTATCGAACTGCATTAACCATTCTTTCCTTTATTACAAGATGAGTAATATCTCCATTTTCCTAAAAAAAAATTACACCATAATCTGTATAATCCCCCCTTTATATCCACCATCCAATTATCCTTTGTTTGTAGCATATCTTTATAACAAACTTGTAAAATACATATATTCGTCTTTTTTACTTTTAAGCAAAACTTTTTTTTCTTAAGATAGTTAATTGGTTCCCGTTCTAAATACTGTATACACTATTACATATTACTACAATCGTCCAAAAAAGATATCGACTCCCTGTACATCATGCACGAGATCTAGGAACTTCCCAAAATCTCTATCTATACCACGATACGCTATATATATACGTATCGAATACTGAAAATTATGTTTCAATATTAAAACAAAAAAATCTTTCTGAATTATTTTCAAACCTGAGAAGAAATAGCATCAACATTATGGTCTACAATCTTGTTTTGATTTATTATTCAATTTTCAATTAAAATTCATATAGGATTAAAACATTTTACCGAGGTTCAGAAAGCATACATGCACAGCGATGAAACAGGCAAATCAGTAAAACCTTCAATCTTTAGGGAGTCAGAAGTTATGGCCCAGACAATGACTGCAATATGACCTTGACCTTTTGTGTACAAACCCAGCGGTACAGGACTCACAGCCTTTCCACCCTAAATATATCCCTTAAATCCCATTGAGACTCTTCAGAGAATCTGACACTATGTTCAGACGATGAATTTTAACTTTTACTTCCATGTGACCTTGACCTGGCATACGGACCAGAAGTCAGACGATATCTTTCAGACAATGAACTCGACCTTTATACTCAATGTGATCTTGACCTTGGACGTGCGAACCCAATAGTGATGCATGACCCCCCTCCCCTCCCTAACACACTTGTTCGGGGAGCATGAAAAAATAACACATTGACAGTCATTAAAATCACATTCAGAATTTATTTCTTTTTGTTTATTTGTAACAAAAATGTAAACTTTTAACTGACTTCATCAGTATTACAACTTTGACCATATATACAGGTACTTACAAAAATATAATGAAGGGGTTGAATAGTTGTATAAACAGTTGATTTACAACAGTACAATGTTGATAAAATGTACTTGATTAATTTGTTCATCGTCTTGTTAATCCTATCTAAAGGAATTATCAACTAATTAAACACAAGTCAACTATAACTAATGCTTTTGCAGCAAGTTCATAATTCCTTGCAATATTTTATGGTGTAATATTAAATGTAAATACGGGTCATTTATTTATCACTCATGCATGATATACAATGTACTACACAGTGCACCGGCTTCTGACTCGATAGAAACGCACGCTACCGGATCCAGCCTGTCGACAATGACATAATGAGTGATGATGTCCCAAATCATAACATCCGAGATTAAAAAAAAGCTGGATTAAACTGAGCAAGTCTGACATCACGCTTTGCGATTCTGGCTGATTGGTTTTCATTCAGTAATGATTCAGAAAATAAGCTCCTTGTATAGCACCAGGTACGTGTATAGCCACCACTCATCTGGATAGCCTGTACCTCAGTCAGTGTTCCTCGCGAAAAAGAGAGAAAATCGCATTTTCTATTCAAAATGGTTCCAGTCATCAAGTCGTTTCAGTATCCGGCTTCTTTTTCTGGACATGAATGCGTCTGCATTAACTTTACATACTCCTATCTCTCTTGGTCATTTAGCTTTAAAAACTATATTACTAAGAGCCTGATTCAATGAAAATGTTTTGATCACAGGAAGGTATAAGCTCGCAATGACTGCTGAAACAAATCCGGGGTCTTTTTATAAGTGTTAATGATTTCCATCCTTATAAACAGCTTTTAGAATATATATATATACTAGTATGAGGGTTATTTGGGTATTTAATATATCACAATAATATTACTGATATTATCATGCTAAATTATATCGATAAAGGACATAATTTTGTCACTCAAAATCATTTTACTAGCAGGACAATGTCGATGTCTAATTCATCAGTATGTACAAAGTTAAATTTCACAGATTAGGAAAGTTGAAACACGTGTACATTATTTTGATTCCCTATTGATTGGTTTGTGACTACAAATTTGTTCCCACAGACAGATATTGCCCTCGGGCTGACTACACCGTCTGATGACGTCAGCAGTTCTCTGACGTGGTCCCCATCCTCCGACATTTGTACCACGTTGTTAGACACTCGCCCACATACGTACACATTGCCTTCGCCGTCGACGTCTACTCCAAACGCTTCCTTCAGGATACCAACTGTCGCCACGTCTGTACGAGTACCGTCTGAAAGTCTGAATACCGCTACTCTGCCACTCGTGGATGTGGGCTGGCTGCCATACAAGTGTAGAGTTCTTGGATCGGACACAAGATGGTAGCATTGAGAAGAGCAGGTTTGTATATGTTGCGTATTTCCATTCTGTTGGACATTGTACAAGACCCCCCTAGAACTCACAGTGAACCCGTCACCTGTAGTAGTGATACCCCAGGGAGTGATATTCTGTGAGAGTTTTATTTCTGACATAAGACTTAATTTTGAGGACTCGACTTTGATGACGTATATGACAGGCGCATCAAAGTTAGCGACCGCTACGGTGTTATCATCCAAAAGACACATGTCGTGCGGTTTTCCTGAAACCTTCATCACATCTTCACATTTCCCTGAAACTGTAAACAATTTGATCTTTTTGTTGTTATAGTCTCCTACAACAATATGATCATCCGGTAAGTAAACGACACCAGGTGCATGACAATATAAGACATCTGATGGACACTTGATGCAGAACTTGCTCACCTCGGTTACGCCACATTTCAACAATGGAGATTTAGGACCAGAAAGACTATTTAAATTCTTCTCTATTTTGATTTTGCCCATAGACAATGGAATGTCCTTATCTAACGTTAGGAGATTCGGGTCGACGCTGTGTTTGATTCTGACTGTGGTGAACTTCTTCCTCATTTCTGTGATAAGGTCCTCGTAAGACTTTACCTCCGCCTGACCTCTCTGAAACAACAAGATCGTGTCCACACTGTCATTTTTCTGAATCGCCGTTCCAGAGGATTCTATTGTGTTTTGAATCGAAAACATCAGTCGTTCACATTTCTGCATAGACATCTCCAGATTATCTTTTTCCTCTTTGTACGTTGCTATCAGCTCATCTGTGCTATTTTTCTGCATGGCGTCAAGACGTGTGTCGATTCTTTGACGTAGATCTGCTAAACTTTTCAATCCGGTGTCTTGGTCTTCTAAAAGTGTCTGAAGTTGCTCACCAAACTCTTTGATCAATAACTCAATGGCTTCTGTTGTTTTCTTTAGTGATGTCTTCAAGTCATCCAGTCGTGATTCCTTCTTCAGTTTATCACAATATTCCTGTGTCGTTGTCACTACTTCACATCGTCTGTGGTCTATGGTGATACATCTACTACAGCCAAGTATCTGGTGATCTTCACAATAGTAATCCATCTTCTCTGTATGTTTCTCACATCTGACCTGTTTTGTTACTTGTCGTTGTACCATACCACCTTTCCCAGTTACATCTACTGTTTCACATCCTTCATGAATCAAATCGTGATATTCAAGTTTACAGGTGTCACAGAACAGGACATTACATGTTTTACACCAGATTGTTGCAGGTGTCTTTGTGTTTCCTTTTTTTTCACAAGGCTTACAGAACATCAGCTCATGTGCTGTGACGTCCTTTACTTGGTCTTTAACCAACTCATTTGTTGGAAATTGTTGAGCCCATTTATTTTTGTCCTCAGCCGCATTGACCGGATGGGTCATCTTCCTACAAACTGGACATGGAAAGGCAGTCGCCGACGCCATATTTCCCGACAGGTCCTTGGTGATGAACGTGGACAGACATTCCTGGCAGAAGGAATGGAGACAAGGGAGCGACTTGGGTTGGTGTAGCTGTTCCAGACAGATTGGGCAATCCAACAAGTAGGAATCAAACTCAGGTCTGGAGGTGTCAGAAACTTTATGAGAAGATCCTCCTTCAGCCATCACGTTTGAAGAGTTATGGTGTCTGTGAATGTAGAACAAAATGGAAAAATGTATGTAACAGGGGAATCATTTTTATGTTAATATATGACTTGACACTGATTTTAAAATTATGAAAGGTCTTGTTGTGAGGAACCTTATGGGGTTGTGTGATAGTGTTCATTCACTTCATTTCAGTGACATAGATCTGTTTTCCTACTTCTCTGTGCACACCCGAAAGGTATGCAGGGTAAGGTAAAACTATATTCTTATATATTCTAGATGCATGTTTCATATTGGTAATGAAATTCAATATCAAATGTATATTGATTTGTAGATTCGATAGTATCGATAAGTATATTGTGAAACTATTGTGAAAATATGAAGTTCATTATATCCAATACAAAAGATATAATACGATGTGTCTATCAGTATCAGATATCTCATGTTCTATTAAGCGTGGTATCGTATATGTAAGGTTTATGTACCTTGATGTAAATAGACTATAATGAGATGTCTGAGTAAATGTGTAATTTGGACTTACATGTTTCTTTTTTAAACACAAACATGTGTAAGAATAAGACTCAAGAATAAACCCGACAATTTCTGTGTATTTTTATCACACATCAATGATAACACTGTAACATTAATATCTGATCTGTTTGTGACAGACTCACATAAGTGTTTCTTTTGTACGAATACAGACTGATCCCACTCGAAATATAGTGTAACCATGGCAATAAAATGTATCTATGCTGGAAAACATCTTACCAACTACGAAAGTAAACAGATTTATTAGTATCGAGTATGTTTTATGCACGTGAGTGCACATGGGTATAACTGTATGGTACTTATTATAATATACTTGTATACACGTAGATATTGACATTGTGTGAGATTTGTGATACACGTTTGTACACGTAGATATTGACATCGTGTGAGATTTGTGATACACGTGTGTACACGTAGATATTGACATCGTGTGAGATTTGTGATACACGTTTGTACACGTAGATATTGACATCGTGTGAGATTTGTGATACACGTTTGTACACGTAGATATTAGATTATATCACACGTAGATAATGATATCGAGTAGGATTTTTAACACACTGTTTTACACGTATAAGTATCGGCTAAGATTTGTGATACACGTTTGTACACGTAGATATTAGATTATATCACACGTAGATAATGATATCGAGTAGGATTTTTAACACACTGTTTTACACGTATAAGTATCGGCTAAGATTTGTGATACACGTTTGTACACGTAGATATTAGATTATATCACACGTAGATAATGATATCGAGTAGGATTTTTAACACACTGTTTTACACGTATAAGTATCGGCTAAGATTTGTAATACACGTGTGTACACGTAGATATTAGATTATATCACACGTAGATAATGATATCGAGTAGGATTTTTAACACACTGTTTTACACGTATTAGTATCGGCTAAGATTTGTAATACACGTGTGTACACGTAGATATTAGATTATATCACACGTAGATAATTATATCGAGTGGGATTTTTAAGACGTTTTACATGTATTAGTATCGGCTAAGATTTGTAATACACGTGTGTACATGTCAGTATGTGTTTCCAGTTAGATTTAAACTACACGTTTGTATACGTGAAAATCAAGTTAGATTTGTAATGCAGCTGTGTATACCTTGATTTTAGAATCGGTTAAAATGAAGTATTGAAATTATAAAAAAAAAACTGAGAAGTTCAGAGTAATTTCAAATAAATAATCAATCAAGTGAGTGTTTATTATGAACCGTGCCACTATCCAACAGAGAAAACCGTGGCCGTCATGGTCACGTCAAACCTCGGGGACTGGGACATCCATTTTTTTTTTAACTTTTAAGATGAGGTAAGCCTCACACAAGTTTAAAACTATAAAAATACAGTTATAGATAAAGTGTGCCAAAAAGAACTACACTGCCAATACAGCTGTTTCGTGTTTCTTAGTCCCATCGTTGATGTTGAGGACAAAAATATGAAAATCCGAATGTTTTAAACTACTGTTGTAACAGAAAGGGGTTCTTAAATAGATACATCAACTAATGGGTGATAATCTAGGAGTCAGGGAAGGTTGAATTGATCAGACCTACTTTATTTTTATACAATATATAAATAAACACCTCAAAGGATTTTACCGAAACCATATATTCCTAAGTGGTGGATCAGGAGAGGTTTCGAGACATATATTTTCCTAGTCTGCCTTCTCCCTCCAAATAGTTATTTTCTCATTTTTTTAAATTAATTTTACGACTAAACTCACACTTTTTTTTATAAATTTGAAAATCTTCCACCAGTTTTGTTTCTGAATCCATCACTGTCACTGTTATTGCAAGAAGTAATATGGCATACTCAGCGAATAATATCTAAAAACCAATGGGGTCAGAATATAACGCATATGTTCGCTGTGGACGTGTACAGGCCATATGCTGCCTGTACGTACTATACTCGACCACATTGATAGACCTTCGATCTCCTGTAGCCCAACCTTATCTAACACGACATTCACCATGAATACAACCGACAATGATATCTGTATTCAACTAAGCTGTGTGTATATAGCCACCATCAGGCCAAAATTGGCACCCATCCTTAACTTAAACGTGATGACATTGAATCTAATAAATGGCAAGCTATTAATTATATAGATAGATATATTTATATCTAGATCTAATTATAACGTCACAATCTTTCATTTGCCAGCTCGGGCTAGGGATTTGACGTCGGCGTTTCGTGTAAACACCAATTACTTTCGATTTCTATATACGTAACAGGGGCAACTATTTATATAACAACTGCTCATTTTCCGTATCTTTTATACAAACTTTACACAAGGAAATACGAGTAAATTTCAATAAATATGTTGTCCTCCAATTACTCTGGATTCTAAGTTAACAAGATACTAACCTTGTAGCCCATATAAAGCCGACAATGATGTGTATTCAGCCAAATGGCGTAGAGGGTAATTAACAGCGACGTGTACAGTCTTGTGATCGTTATATCACACTAAATATAAAACCGATACGACGGGACACAAACTTCCGGATATAGAGTCATTTCTTTTTCGGAGAAAATATGTTTAGTTAAACTAGTATATATACAAATATAAAGAATAATTAATTTCATTCTGAAATAATGCATATATTATTTTGAATTAAAGAAATCATTCACTGATGACATCTCACGTATTACTTCGTTTGGTTTGCATGGGATCACATAGATATATATGTTTTTCTAAACAAAAACAATATACTTTTACATAAGATCATTAGGTGAGCATATTAATTTAACGAATGAGCAATGAAGATTTTGTCGGAGAAGAATTTGTGAGATTGTCCGGATACTTTAACGTCACTTTCAGATACATATGTATATTGAATATGTTTCGACCTCTACTAACGAGAATTCTGGTAACTACTGACATCTCCTTTATACTTCTACTTGATATCAGGGTCCGCTGTTATCGTGACTTTTACGTACCTTAGACCAATCATAGTCACTTCATTACAAAACTGTGGTCAAACATCTCGAGTTAAGTTCCCTGATTATTTGCATTCTTCAAACCAGCATTAGACTCCCACTCTCCCGTGTATACCGATATTACTGACTATTGCCGAATACATTTGAGACGAGAAATGGTGGTGTTAAAGGCTTAGGGCAAGTGTTTGGTTTTCATCAGGATCTCATTGGGAAACATCCTACGGTATTTCAGTTAATCAGTTATCTAATATGCAGGTCGATATTTTTTTTAAATTATGTTTCTTAGTATACATTGCGGTTTATTGTCACTTTCCTAGTTCTCACTTTCAAAATGTGAAATTACGTTTGTTTAATACAGACTTGCATACCGAGTGTTATCGATGAGACAAAAAAGCTTACCATTCCGAAACATCTGGTCATATTCTGTTTGTATATTTTTCAATAGTATTCATGTACATCTTTCCTTGTTCATAGTGCCATTTGAGCAATCTATTTCGAGATCCTACAATGGTTCTGTTGTCACCTTGATATCCACTTGTCTCTGTTTTTCAGTATCAGGATTATATAGATAGATACGTATTTTAAACAAACTGAAACTACGTAATAATTTCATTTACCTTAGAGACTCCAAGGAAACATTATGGAAGTGACACGTCTAGATTAAATATGTACGATAAATGTCTATGTAGATTAAAGCGATCAGGCGCGTAGCTACCACGTAAGCATATATGCAGTTGCATGCACATCAAAAATTCAAATATGCTATTATATTTTTATTTATTTATTTATTTATTTTGTAGTTCGGAAAAGTGATTAAATGATATGTGGTTCATTTGAAAAATAAATTTAATTTAATTGTATAACCGACAGCCGCCCGACAATCAGTACGTATCCGAAAGTTCCAACCTATAGGGACCTGGTGCCGATTTTATTATTAGTATTTTTAAAGTTGTCAACATCGGAAACATGACTGCAAAGCCAACGAAAAACTCGCATCATCTTCGAAGAACGAGTTGATACATGACTTCTTCCAAGCAGCTGTAGGTTCAGATGAAACAACATCCTCTTGCGACATTAACTTAGGCATCGACGAGTCTAAAACGGCTATTAGTATTAGGGCCTAGTAATGCCGGACCTACCGAACACAGTTCTGATCAGTCTGACTGTTGTTACCCCTGATATCGGGAATACAAGCGAGGCCGAGATATCGATATCCTGTCAAAAAGATGGGAAAAAGCTCACGAGTTCAAATTCCATACACGGCAACGTTTTAACAAGCGATTGTAATGAAATACAACAAAGTTAACGGAGGCAGGTTGTTTTTCCGGAATGGATGTATTTTTGTGTAATTTTTTCACCAATAAAAGGTCTTCCGAATAACAATTGTAGATTGATTTGTTACTAGCATTGTTTTTATAGGTTTTAGGGCGGATATATGCGCGTATAGGATCCATCTGGGTTTTACATTCACTTCGCCTGCAAATGTAATATGAAAAAGGCAAAGCCTCAAAGTCAGAAAAAAAGCCACGTACATGTAGCTTTTGCTAATCTGTGACATTATATAGGCCTTCATTTGTCCCTGTCATGAACTGATAAAGTATTTTTTAAGAGTAGTCCTAGGCCTATCTTCAGTAGGGCTACTGGATATATATGTATACATGTATCTAAACATCGATATAGGAGCTACTGTCATCTTATGTTCTGAGAAATGTTGATGATATAAAAAGGATTTGTGGGACACAACAGCAAAAAATCTGAAATTAATCTGTTCATATTGGCTCCGACATTTTAAATATCTAGTTAATTTAGATTCATATGGAAAGAGATATGACGCAACAGATATTTTCGGGTAATTCCAACAATCGACACATTTTTGTCGGAGAGAAAAAGGAGAAAAATGTGCTGTCTTTCGCATTTAAAATACATTTGAATTTTTGCGATGCTTTCGAATAATAAAATGAATGAATCAACCCAAAAATGTTGTCTGTAAATTATATTAAAACACTCAAATATGTATCTAAAAAGCCACCAGATGGCACGGTAGTGCTTCTAGATCTAAAAAAAATCGGGGGGGGGGGGGGGGGGGCATGCCCCCGTACCCCCCTAGAATGGTTTCGCGACTTCGGCGCTCGCATTCGCACCTTCGGTGCGATTTTCTGCATGCACATACAAAACAGCCCAGCTAAGCGCCTGGCGATATTCACGTCCACTGAAATTGTTAGATGTCTGTTTTTCCTGGATTTGACAGAAGACGTCAAGGCTGACTTTTCACATGGTGCAGGAGCCACTTACCATTCCCGGTATGTCTTCGTTTCTCTGGTATTGGATCTAATACTTTGAGTCTCATTGGCTCCTGTTGTTGCCTCTTTGAATTCAGCTTTTGTCCTTTTATCTATGCACACTTTTAACTGTAAGCAAGTATGTTCAACATTTGTCTGGCTCATTTTTGCTGGTTGTTTATGAACAGGGGGCTTTTCCAAAATGGCCCCTCCTTAGTAATTTATCTAATGCCTAATCAGTTGTCAGATTCCTTGACAACTTTCTTGCCATACCAATGGAATTCAGAGATCGTGTGTTAGTTTGTTACTTTGCTTTTATATATATTTTAGAGTTAGACGCCCTATTTACAGCTGATGACATTTACAGATAAAGTTTTGTAAGCTGCAAGACTAATCAACAAACTGTACTGATCCGGACCAAAAACGGAAAATACTATTCATGTTTGGAAGATTTCCGGCCCGCCTCTTGTTTTGGATTAGTCACTCCCATGACCTACAAAACGGCATTCGCTCAGGTGGGAAATTTTGAACGATTGAAAACCGAGGACTCTACTGACCGAATTTACCAGCTGTTGTTGATACTTGAGAGGCTTTGGGTCAATATATAATCCATTTATCGATATATGTGGGATATGTGTTGTGTCATAGTTGATTTTTTTCGTTTGCACCCCAAAACGCTCCGATACCAAACGGTGTCGGAGAATTCCACGTTTACATATAGTAGTGCGCTCTGGCCCCACATTAAACATGTACCTGTCAAAATGTCTAAGTATGGTGTCAGGGAAAGAGGAAACTCGGTCTAGTATGGAATGTGTTTGAATGGCAGACTTGGAAAAGGGAAGGAAGAAACAAATGATGCCAGGCTTTGAGCTTGTTCTCAAACTGATGATTCTTTATTCACAAGAAAACAACTTATCAAGCTTTGATATTCCTGGTTGAATTTATTTATCTCTTAACTCCGTGTTTATAACTTAAACTTTGTGTTTACCTTGTACTATATTTGGTCCTTGTTTATTGACGCTGTCACAGAGCTATCTCTTGTCCTTGTATTCATTCTTGATATATTTTGTCAGTTAGTATAAATGCTGTTGTTTGTTTTCGTGTTTTTGAGTTGACACCATTGGATTGTTTTTATCGTTTGTTTTCTGCGGAAAAAACCCTGTGTACAATTGATATGTAGTTATTAATGTGATGTATATGTGAAAGAAAATGTACATTTTAAGTCGATATTGGTATCTCCAATAGCCGAAATAGTTCAGTTGGGAGAGCGTTAGACTGAAGATCTAAAGGTCCCTGGTTCGATCCCGGGTTTCGGCATTGGGATTTATTTTGGTTCCGAAGACTGAATTTCATTCGTTTTACAGAATTACTGCAATGGCAATTTTTAAGGTTTTTTAACAGAAAAGTCAAAAAGAACTCGGGACCTTCAAACTACCAATCCTGCACTTGAGCAATGTTGCTATCCAAACGCACGGTATCGAATATATATTTTCCTTAACACTGTGGTCACTCCTCCTGTCCTTGTATTAATGCTTTGATATATCAGTTTGTATAAATAAGTATATTAAGTTCTTATAAAAGGGCTGTAGTTCATTTTGTGTTGTTGACACTGTTGTATATTTTTCCTGTATTTTCCGTTATGTGAACACCTATTCCGTATGTAAACGGGATGTAATAAGATTTACACTTTGATTCAGAGATTTCATCAGGCTTGGGCGGCTGATTAACATTTAAGTCGATATTGGTATCTCCAATGTTAGACATACAGCCTAAATAGCTCAGTTGGGAAAGCGTTAGACTGAAGATCTAAAGGTCCCTGGTTCGATCCCGGGTTTCGGCATTGGGATGTCTTTTAGTTCCCACATATGGATTTTATTAGTTATTCGATTTGAACATTCTGTGAAAAAAATATAAATGTACAAGCCAACCAATATTGCAATGATGCATAGTATAAAAATGATTTCCTCAAGTGGAAAAGTATTTGTAAGCTAATAAAACTCACATTATGTTAATCTATCTTATTTTAAAATCACATTTAAATGGGTTTTTCATTTTTTACGTTGTTTTATATCTTTTGGCCTTGTTGTGATCAATTTCAGCATCAATATTTGCTGTCTTGTATGTTGATGCTTTTAAGGTGTTTTTTTATTACGGTATGTATTCACTGTGGTATCTCCTGTCCCTGTGTATTGATACTTTTGTATTAATGTCACCGTATGTATTCACTGTGGTATCTCCTGTCCCATATACTGTGGTATTTCCTGTCACTGTGTATTGATACTTTTGTATTAATGTCACCGTATGTATTCACTGTGGTATCTCCTGTCCCTTATACTGTGGTATTTCCTGTCACTGTGTATTGATACTTTTGTATTAATGTCACCGTATGTATTCACTGTGGTATCTCCTGTCCCTGTGTATTGATACTTTTGTATTAATGTCACCGTATGTATTCACTGTGGTATCTCCTGTCCCTGTGTATTGATACTTTTGTATTAATGTCACCGTATGTATTCACTGTGGTATCTCCTGTCCCTGTGTATTGATACTTTTGTATTAATGTCACCGTATGTATTCACTGTGGTATCTCCTGTCCCTGTGTATTGATACTTTTGTATTAATGTCACCGTATGTATTCACTGTGGTATCTCCTGTCCCTGTGTATTGATACTTTTGTATTAATGTCACCGTATGTATTCACTGTGGTATCTCCTGTCCCTGTGTATTGATACTTTTGTATTAATGTCACCGTATGTATTCACTGTGGTATCTCCTGTCCCTGTGTATTGATACTTTTGTATTAATGTCACCGTATGTATTCACTGTGGTATCTCCTGTCCCTGTGTATTGATACTTTTGTATTAATGTCACCGTATGTATTCACTGTGGTATCTCCTGTCCCTGTGTATTGATACTTTTGTATTAATGTCACCGTATGTATTCACTGTGGTATCTCCTGTCCCTGTGTATTGATACTTTTGTATTTATGTCACGTATGTATTCACTGTGGTATCTCCTGTCCCTGTGTATTAATACTTTTGTACTTATATTGTTGCCGTATATATTCACTGTGGTATCTCCTGTCCCTGTGTATTGATACTTTTGTATTATTATCACCGTATTCATTCACTGTGGTATCTCCTGTCCCTGTGTATTGATACTTTTGTATTATTATCACCGTATTCATTCACTGTGGTATCTCCAGTCCCTGTGTATTGATACTTTTGTATTAATGTCACCTTATGTATTCACTGTGGTATCTCCTGTCCCTGTGCATTAATACTTTTGTACTTATATTGTTGCCGTATATATTCACTGTGGTATCTCCTGTCCCTGTGCATTAATACTTTTGTACTTATATTGTTGCCGTATATATTCACTGTGGTATCTCCTGTCCCTGTGTATTAATACTGTTGTACTTATATTGTTGCCGTATATATTCACTGTGGTATCTCCTGTCCCTGTGTATTAATACTTTTGTACTTATATTGTTGCCGTATGTATTCACTGTGGTATCTCCTGTCCCTGTGCATTAATACTTTTGTACTTATATTGTTGCCGTATATATTCACTGTGGTATCTCCTGTCCCTGTGTATTAAAATGCTTTTGTATTAATGTCACCGTATGTATTCACTGGGGTATCTCTTGCCCTGTGTATTGACACTTTTGTATTAATGTCACCGTATGTATTCACTGGGGTATCTCTTGCCCTGTGTATTGACACTTTTGTATTAATGTCACCGTATGTATTCACTGGGGTATCTCTTGCCCTGTGTATTGACACTTTTGTATTAATGTCACCGTATGTATTCACTGTGGTATCTCCTGTCCCTGTGTATTGATACTTTTGTATTAATGTCACCGTATGTATACACTGTGGTATCTCCTGTCCCTGTGTATTGATACTTTTGTAGTAATGTCACCGTATGTATTCACTGTGGTATCTCCTGTCCCTGTGTATTGATACTTTTGTATTAATGTCACCGTATGTATTCACTGTGGTATCTCTTGCCCTGTGTATTGACACTTTTGTATTAATGTCACCGTATGTATTCACTGTGGTATCTCTTGCCCTGTGTATTGACACTTTTGTATTAATGTCACCGTATGTATTCACTGTGGTATCTCCTGTCCCTGTGTATTGATACTTTTATATTAATGTCACCGTATGTTTTTATTCACTGTGGTATTTCCTGTCACTGTGTATTGATACTTTTATATTAATGTCACCGTGTGTATTCACTGTGGTATCTCCTGTCCCTGTGTATTAATACTTTTGTATTAATGTCACCGTATGTATTCACTGTGGTATCTTTTGTCCCTGTGTATTGATACTTTTGTATTAATGTCACTGTATATATTCACTGTGGCATCTTGTGTCCCTGTGTATTGATACTTTTGTATTAATGTTACCGTATGTATTCACTGTGCCATCTTTTGTCTCTGTGTATTGATACTTTTGTAGTATTGTCACCGTATTTATTCACTTTGGTATCTATTGTCCCTGTGGATTGATACTTTTGTATTAATGTAATACTTTTGTACTTATATTGTTGCCGTATGTATTCACTGTGGCATCTTGTATCCCTGTGTATTGATACTTTCGTATTAATGTCACTGTATATATTCACTGTTGCATCTTGTGTCCCTGTGTATCGATACTTTTGTATTAATGTTACCGTATGTATTCACTGTGCCATCTTTTGTCTCTGTGTATTGATACTTTTGTATTGATGTCGCCGTATGTATTCACTGTGGCATCTTGTGTCCCTGTGTATTGATACTTTTGTAGTATTGTCACCGTATTTATTCACTGTGGTATCTATTGTCTCTGTGTATTGATACTTTTGTATTAATGTCACCGTATTTATTCACTGTGGTATCTATTGTCCCTGTGTATTGATACTTTTGTATTAATGTCACCGTATGTATTCACTGTGGTATCTCCTGTCCCTGTGTATTGATTAAATTGTCATTTGTGTTTATTTGTTGACACTGTTGGATTTCTTTCTTGTTTGTTTCGTTCGGAAAATAATCGAGCGTGTACAGTTAATTTGATGTTATTAACGTGATTTATAAATAAATAGATGTACAATTTAAGGTATTTCATCATGACCACATGTTGAAAACAGATCTAGAGTTCTATCGGCGTGCGATAACTGCACAAATGAGCAACATTTTCACGAGAGTTATGTTTCACCATCATGAATAATATAAAATGTCAAGTGTGACATTAAAAAAAGTAAAAACAATATTTATATGCTGAAAACAACAACTTAAGGATGTACACCTCTGAGAAGTCAAAAATTTCCTGTATTAAACTTTTTTTCTTAATTGGATTTTTGGAAAAAGGAGTAAATGGCATAGTAGAAAATGCAAAAAAAAATATATGTCCGTGTGTTCGTTTTTGTGCTATGATCGGTCAAAGATACCAATTTACCACAACATGTGATTTTAGGTGATTTTTGGGGTTTTGACCATTTGCAGAACAAATTCATACAATTTCTTCCAAGTGTGTTATCAGATATGTATAAATGTTTGTAGAATTGTTGAAAATATTATTTTCTTTTAAAATATGGAAGTAAAATTTCTTAATTTTATTGTTTTAACTCAAAAAGCCGATTTTAGTTACCCCTACCCCCAATTTTTTAATGAAAAAATACTCATTTTTTACCGTTTTTTTACAGATTAAACGCTTGTTATAAAAAGTTCTGGTATTTAACTTTTTTTAATATTTAATGAATTAAATGAAAACGTGTTTCTCTTTCTAAAACATCTACAAAAATGGGGGGTTAGTGTGCTTCTTTTTTTTGTCCCATTATCATTTGTGTTACTTTTTACTTTTTTCGGGGTCAAAAATCAAAAGTGCTTCAGTTACACTAAATACGTAAAAAAATATCAATAATGTATAATTTTCCAGTTTGTTGCATATTATTTTTATCATATTGAACATTATAAAGTTGTACAGCAAAAATGAACCTGCTACAATTAAAAATGGCGACACAATGACAATTTAAGTGATCAATCTAGTGCCAAAAAAGGTGAAATTTTGGCCCTTTTTGAAGCACAAGAAATACACATTAATACACATTTTCAAAATGGCCGCCAAATTGGTATTTTTTTAAATTCTTGTAAAAAAAGTTCTACAAACAACAGGCATCTAGTTTTTTGACATATTTTTCAGATGCTTGTTTGCTAATAAACTTGATCATAAGTTGTTAAATATTACAAAAACCCATTACACCAGATCAAAACGAGACTTGAACGTGATTGAAACCTCAGAAGAGTACATCCTTAAGTCACATTTTCTGCCTTGCACAAATTGAAGTGAATGCTGTGTTTTCAAGTAAAATTTCATGGTCACAGTATTCACTTGTATCCATTAGAAACAATTTCAAGAATTATTAATCTCCACAAAAGCTACTTTATACCCACACTTAAGCCCACCATTTGCATTCCCTTCACACAACCTGAAAGTAGTGCCATAGTCGCAGTGTTCATTGTTAAACTAATTAGGCAAAGATTTTTAACAAAGATGATTCAAGAGAGGAATTTACGGTGGTCATCAATTCAGTGTCCACTATAATGAAAGATTAAAATACTTACTTGAATTTTTACCTTTCTCATTCTTCACCTTTATTTACCAAAGAAACCTAACCAACGAAGATAGCAAAGAAACCTGATGATCAATCATCATGAGTTTGGGGACATATTTCTCCCACAACATTAAGACATAATATCTAGAAAGCCATATGTTGTTTTCTTGGGAAAGCGTAATTCCTGTTTCCAGTCCGGGAAACATTTGCTATGAACCATGCCATCACAATTGAAGATGACGTCGCAAAGTATTGCTACCTGACGTCATAATAAGTTTGTCCAGGGTGTAACCCCAAAAACTCCAAGCAGGTTTATCTAATAAGGAGTGAAGATACAGTACGTATCATGATTGTTGGAGAAATGTGGAATATCAATAAACTAAACCCTAATAATTCAAAAATTTGGCGATTGATAAATTACAAAAACATATATTCCGACATTGATTTTATTATAAAGGAAGTTCAAAAAAACATAAAATATGCCTATTTATTTACAATACTTTCTTCAAATCATGTAACATATTTTAATTGTTTGAGTCAGCCAAAACACAAATTCAAATCCTCACCAGCATGTCAAAAATGCGATTGTCATCTAACGTTCAGTACAATCAATCAACATTTCATACAAACGTTCAGTACAATCAATCAACATTTCATACAAACACAAAGGACAATCAATCAACATTTCATACAAACACATAGGACAATCAATCAACATTTCGTACAAACATAGACAGTATAAATCTGTACTTTATCAAAGCACGAACAAATTATATCCCACCCTTCATAGACACACTTGGCAACAGATCATCAATGAATACTTCATACAGATGCATACATATCATACACGATGTCGTCTCACATAGTATACATTTGGTAGTTTTCCTTTATACAGGTAAGGTGTTGGGTGTATGCTAGGTGAGATTTGGTGTCAGCTAGAGAACAATAGGATTTAATAACGGTAAACTATAGTATGTACAAGTGTCTTATCATATAAATATGAACATACATAGAAATATGCTTTACACTTCATCATAATATTATTACCTGGGTATTCCTTTTTTACTTTAAATTATACACTTTATCTCTTTTCTGAGTCAGGTGTAAACAATATTTGTATTATTTTCAAACTTTCAATTAAATATTAAAACTTTGCTCAACATTTTCGATACCTATGTAGGTAGCATACATTTTTATGAAGTGAAATATGAGGTGCATGTAGCGCACTTGAAATAAAAAAGGGTTCATTTGAACTTTTGCAAGAAATAACTAACAAAAAAAAAAGTCGTCAAATAATAATATGATATACTGTGAACTATGTCGCTTCCATTAATTGGGGTAATTTTATATATAATCAGGAGGTTTAGAAGGATAAAATATTGGTTTAGACTTTTATATATTGAAAACTGTGTTGTATCATAATTTCTTTACATTTTTTTTGTTTAAGAAATGCTTTTATCTGAGGTAACACTGTAATGGTTGATTTTAAACAATTTAGGATTCGGAGATATATGGTTAAATCATTACAGTGTTAGTAACCAAAAGTTAATCATGATATAGAGATGAAACAATTTTTGATCATGGTGATTCTTACAGAGCTTCGATAGATAGTTCACCAAAATGTTTTTATGTAAACATCTTTTGGTACAAATGCTTTCTCTTCAATTTTATCTTACTAAGTATAATCCAGTAAAGTATAGAATATATTTTACCGGATAAAATACCTCTTCACATTTATTGAGACTGGCAGATATATAAATATTCCTAGAGAACTAAGTCATTGTAAGGAATGTAACTCCACAGACATGAAAGATATATCCATTTCTATTGATGTGTAGTAAATTGCAAAATATTACAGTACGGTTTATTAAAAATATGATTGTAAAAGGTCTCTGCCTTTACTGTCGGCGAACAGTAAGTGTGGACTATGGACGATTTTATTTGATGATTTGATTGTTGAGTTGCGTCAGTAACGTTGTTCATCACTTTGATGATGTATCGACGGATCTCATTGGCTGCATTGAAAATAGGCGGTACTTTCTAGTTGCATAGTGCGTGATGTGTCATTATGAAGGTAACGTGCACAGAATCAACATGGACGACTCAAAATCGGCAGATGACTTTGTCAAAAGTTTGGACCCAGGTCTACTAACATACAAGTATGAACTGTACATGAGGTCGGTAACAAGCGAACGTTACAATTCCTGAGACCTAGAGAGGTCCAACTTATGCAAATCCCGGACGTATATAAACGTGTTCTAATTGACCAGATAATTAACCTGCAGTCTCCAGACACGAAGAATGCACTAAAGAGACACAGGAGCCCGTTTAATGCTACAATCAGTACTAATCCAAAAGCCGAATCGCTTCGCCCAAAACAACTGAAATATGATTCCGCCTCATCAAGTGTGTGTAATGCTGACGACGAAGTTGCAACTATAACCCTAAATCCCCCGGCAAAGAAAACTGATATGGAGAAATGTACTACGCCGCCTCTGGTCAAGTCCGCTGGGTACGTATACCTTGAAAACGAACTGTAACGTCTTACAGGCAAACAAAGCACAACTATTTACCTGTTTCAGAATAAAAAAGGAGGAGGTGAAATTAAAGCAAATGACGCCTGTGTCACCAACACCAACCGCAATTCCTGGATGCACAATCACTAAATTGACGTGCGACAACTGCCCTCATGAAGGACATCGTGCCCATGGCAATAAAAATAACAGATCCTGTCCATTTCTGAAGTGTGCGAAAATTGTTCAACAAGTGTGGTTATGTGTAGACAAAATATGTAATCATGTGTATACCTTCCGTTGCCAATCAACGCGTTTTCGTTCTTTAAGTCCAGATATTTTTAAACCCGTGTTTGATAGCACAGGTCCTTGTTTTACGAGTAAAAAGACAATTTACACATGTCCTATAATAACATGAGGATGTGTTATCTTTTTCTCGTGTCAGTCTTTTTTTTACTAGTTACTGGTTGTCAGCACAGGGGATAGGTTTTGGAATTTTGAGTAATAAATTACGTAAATTGTAATAATTTTGGTTAAATATCCCGAAATCGAGCCCCTGTGGGTGTCGGTAATCGGCACATGCCTGTTGTGAGAAGCCCTGTCGTCTCACCTGCTGTGCGACTATAATTACACTGAGTGGCTACTAATTGGATGTCAATCACACTGAAGAGAACGCTTGCTGAAACAGAGTGAACCAATCAAAGATAGCGTTACATGTCCACCGAGGACATTGTACAATGACACGAGGTATTTGTTCGGGCAACTTGTCAAGTCATCAAAGGAGCTCGCGGTAGTTAAAAATCAAATGACCAAATATAATCATCCACATTTGCTGTTCGCCGACAGTAAGGCTATTCGGTTATCAAGTGTGCATATAATGTACATTATCTCTGTAAATTGTATTTTGTATATCATGTATTGATTGGTCCATGGCCCAAGGTTTGAATAAATCTTGACATTCGTGAAGTTATGAAAAGTGAAAACGATAAAAACAATTTTCTTTTCTTTCTACTGTGTATGTCCGAACGATATCAGTTTAAGAACTCAATTCTGCATACACAACCATGAAAATAAGAAATATTCAGTTAACTGTGATTGCATCAATTGAAATTATAGACAATGCACTACAGAATGTTTAAATGGTCTTTGATATTTAATAAGGTTAGGTAATGAGGCTTTTCTTCCGACCAACAATAATTCAAGATTGGAATATCATGCAGGCGGCTAGTATCTTGCAGCTATAATGTTATAATAACTGAGAATTGTGAAAGCACATTTTTTTTGACTTCTGATAGAAAATACACACATTTCTTTTACTTTCGTAATAAACATATACCATCTACTGCAAAGTACCACATGTCATAAAAATATTTTTTTACAAAGATAATGGAATATTTATTTGATTAAAATAGACATAATTTCTTAATAATGATATTTATTATAACATATCCACCACCACCATTTTGAAACAGACTATTACCAAATTGTTATTTGATGTGAAAATAGACATGTATGCTGGGTGAGACTACCGTCACCGTACCCAAATCGGGAGTGTACCCAAAACGGGACACTTGATTTGGGTACATCGATGTTAGGTATTTTAGCAATGTATACTAGGCAAGAATAAACCTCATACACCTCTACTTTATAAAACATATACACATCTCTACAACATTTCATAAAATCACAAACAGGTGATACTTCTATATTTCATACAGGTACATCCATAAATAATATATACTTTCATTAAACACACACAAATCACATCATAACATTCTGAATGTGTTTTTCTCGTCATTATATGAATGTAAAGATAGGCAATGACGTACCGATCTGTTTAAGCATGACTCTGGCAATCCTTAACTTAAAAATGTATCGTAATGTTGAAGATAAACAGTGACCATGAGAATACGATTTTCCCAATAGAAAACTTGACACGTTATAGGAGTAAAACTATACATTATCACATAAAGACTCGCATGTCTACAGCAACGTTGTTTGGCGAAGATATTGATATTCCTCAGTGAGTACATGTAGGTTATACTTTCATACTAAGTAAATAGTATACTGTCAGCATACTACTGTCGGTTTCTGGTTCGTCTGTATAATTAGATCGTTGTTACTGATCATTAAGTTTAAAGACATGTACGTAGTTCCTATTCTGTGATGACTCGTTTGTCACAACAAACATGTCCCCACAGACAGATATCGCTCTCGGACTGTATACACCGTCTGATGACGTCAGCAGTTCTCTGACGTGGGCCCCATCCTCCGACATTTGTACCACGTTGTTAGACTCCCGCCCACACACGTACACATTGCCTTCTACGTCGACGTCTACTCCAAACGCGTTCTTCAGGACACCAACTGTCACAATGTCTGCACCAGTACCGTCTGACAGTCTGTATACCGCTACGCCCCCACTCATGGATATCCACTGACTGCCATATACATGAAGGGTTCTTGGATCGGACACAAGATGATAGCATTGGAAAGGGTAAGTTTGTATATGTTGCGTATTTCCATTTTGTTGGACATTGTACAAGACCTCCCTACAACTCACAGTAAACTCGTCACCTGTAGTAGTGATACCCCAGGGAGTTATACTATTTGAGAGTTTTATTTCTGACAGAAGAGTTAATTTTGAGGACTCGACTTTAACGACGTTTATAATAGGCGCATTATAGTTAGCGACTGCTACAGTGTGATCATCCACACGACACATGTCATACGGTTTTCCTTGAAGTTTCATCTCATCTTCATATTTCCCTGAAGCTGTAAACAATTTGATCTTTTTGTTGTGATAATCTCCAACAACAATATGATCATTCGGTAAGTAAACGATCCCAGGTGCATGGCAATCTGCGTCATCTGATGGACACTTGATGCAGAACTTGCTTACCTCCGTTACTCCACATTGTGATAAGGGAGACGACATAGGACCAGGAAGACGACTAGGAGTCTTTTCCATTTTGATGTTGCCCATAGATAGTGGACTGTCCTTATCCAACGTTAGGAGATTTGGGTCGACGATGTGTTTTATTCTGACTGTGGTGAAATTCTTCCTCATTTCTGTGACCAGGTCCTCGTAAGACTTGACCTCCGCCTGACCTCTCTGATACAACAAGATCGTGTCCACACTGTCATTCCTCTGAATCGCTTTCCCCGAAGATTCTATTGTGCTTTGAATCGAAAACATCAGTCGTTCACATTTCTGCATAGACATCTCCAGATCATATTTCTCTTCTTTGTAATTTGCTATCAGCTCATCTGTGATATTTTTCTGCATAACGTCAAGACGTGTGTCGATCTGTTGCCGTAGATCTGCTAAACTCTTCAATCCAGTGTCTTGGTCTTCTAACAAGGTCTGAAGTTGCTCACCAAACTCTGTGATAAGTAACTCAATGGCTTCCGTTGTTTTCTTCAGTGATGTGTTCAAGTCATCAAGGCGTAAGTCCCTCTTCAGTTTATCACAATACTCCTGTGTCGTTGTTACTTCGTCACATCGTCTGTGGTCTATGGCGATACATCTACTACAGCCAAGTATCTGGTGATCTTCACAGTAGTAATCCATCTTCTCTGTATGTTTGCCACATCTGACTTGTTTTGTTAATTGTCGTTGTACCATACCAGCTTTTCCTGTTACATCTACTGTTTCACATTCGTCAAGAAACAAATCGTGATATTCGAGTTTACAGGTCTCACAAAACAAGACGTTACAAGTTTTACACCAGATTGTTGCAGGTGTCCGTGTGTTTCCTTTTTTCCGACAAGGCTTACAATACATCGGCTCACGTTCTGCTACTTTTACCAGGCCTTTAATCAAATTATTCGCTGGGAACTGTTGAGCCCATTTATCTTTGTCCTCAGCCGCATTGACCGGATTGGTCATCTTCCTACAAACTGGACATGGGAAGGCAGTGGCGGACGCCATATTTCCCGATATATCATTGGTGATGAAGGTGGACAGACATTCCTGGCAGAAGGAATGAAGACACGGGAGCGACTTGGGTTGGTGCAACTTTTCCAGACAGATCGGACAATCTAACAGGTGGGAATCCATCTCAGGTCTGGAGATCTCAGAGACTTCATGAGAAGATCCTCCTTCTGCCATCACGTTTGAAGAGTAATGGTGTCTATCAATGTAGAAAAAATGGAAAATTTAATGTAACAGGGGATTATTTTTTATGTTAATATATGACTTTGAATGGATTTTAAAATGAGGAAAGGTCTTGTTGTGAGGAACTTTATGGGGTTGTGTGATAGTATAGTTATTTTATGAAATAATTTGGTGTGAGGAACTTGAGTACTTGTAGTCGCCTGACATCACCGGACATTTTATTGGTCAGAGCTAACAACTGAATAATTTTTAACTTGACAATCGTCACTCAGCACTTAGGCGTTGGAAAGTATAAGACGACCAATTTTAGAAGTTTTGGACGTTTATTTTGAAGAAAAATTAGAGGACCGGGCGAGTTTTTAAAAATATATGTTTCTATATTATTTATATGTATTCTGTACTTAGTTATCAGAATACTGCTCTTAAGTTATGTTTAAATTATGAATGAAGTATTTAATCATAATATTCTGATTAAAGGTAAAGAAATAATGTAGTGTAAGTTTCTAAATTGTTTTATAATTTCTACTTTCAAATTATAAAGTAAAGTTAATAGTCTTGGTTTTTATAAGGTTCATTCCCTTCATTTCAGTGACATAGATCTGTTTTCCTACTTCAGTAGCATAACAAAAGAGCCGAATTTCTGTGCTCATTCGAAAGGTTTGTAGGGTTAGTTGAATATATATTCTCATATATTCTAGATGTATGTTTTATATTGGTAATGTAATTCAATAATAAATTTGAATTGATTTGTAGATTCGATAGTATTGATATGTATATTGTGAAAATATTGTGAAAATATGAAGTTCATTGTAACCAATACAATTGATATAATACGATGTGTCTATCAGATATCTAATGTTCTATTTAGCGTGGTATCGTATATGTAAGGTTTATGTACCTTGATGTAAATAGACTATAATGAGAGGTCTGAGTGAATGTGTAATTTGTACTTACATGTTTCTTTTTTAAACACAAACATGTGTAAGAATAAAACTCAAGAATGAACCCGACAGTGTCTGTAAAATTATATTACACATCAATAATAACACTGTGACATTATTAATATCTGATCTGTTTGTGACAGACTCACATATGTGTTTCTTTTGTACAAATAAAGACTGATCTCACACGAAATATAGTGTAACCATGGCAATAAAATGCAGCTATGCTGGAAAACATCTTTCCAACTACGAAAGTAAACAGATTTATTAGTATCGAGTAAGTTTTATGCACGTGAGAGCACTTGGTATAACTGTATGGTACTTATTATATTATACTTGTATACACGTAGATATTGACATTGTGTGAGATTTGTGATACACGTATGTACATTTAGTTGTTAGTTTATATTACACGTAGATAATGATATCGAGTAGGATTTTAACACACTGTTTTACATGTATTAGTATCGGGTAAGATTTGTGATTCACATGTGTACACGTAGATATTAGTTTATATCATACGTAGATAATGATATCGAGTAAGAATTGAACACACTATTTAACACGTATTAGTATCGGCTAAGATTTGTAATACACGTGTGTACACGTAGATATTAGATTATATTACACGTAGATAATGATATCGAGTAGGAGTTTAACACACTGTTTTACATGTATTAGTATCGGGTAAGATTTGTGATACACATGTGTACACGTAGATATTAGTTTATATCATACGTAGATAATGATATCGAGTAAGAATTGAACACACTATTTAACACGTATTAGTATCGGCTAAGATTTGTAATACACGTGTGTACACGTAGATATTAGATTATATTACACGTAGATAATGATATCGAGTAGGAGTTTAACACACTGTTTTACATGTATTAGTATCGGGTAAGATTTGTGATACACATGTGTACACGTAGATATTAGTTTATATCATACGTAGATAATGATATCGAGTAAGAACTGAACACACTATTTAACACGTATTAGTATCGGCTAAGATTTGTAATACACGTGTGTACACGTAGATATTATATTATATCACACGTAGAAAATGATATCGAGTGGGATTTTTAACACACTGTTTTACATGTATTAGTATCGGCTAAGATTTGTAAAACACGTGTGTACATGTCAGTATCGGCTAAGATTTGTAATACACGTGTGTACATGTATTAGTATCGGCTAAGATTTGTAATACACGTGTGTACATGTCAGTATCGGCTAAGATTTGTAATACACGTGTGTACATGTCAGTATTTGTTTCCAGTTAGATTTAAACTACACGTTTGTATACGTGAAAACCAAGTAAGATTTGTAATGCAGCTGTGTATACCTGGATTTTAGAATCGGTTAAAATGAAGTATTGAAATTAACAAAACAACACCTAGAGAAGTACTGAGTAATTTCAAAATAAACAAGAGGCCCAGAGGGCATGTATCGTTGAAATCCAAGGCAATATGTAGCATATCTGTATTAGATTTTTCATGTCCAGCAAGTTTATGTATGGTTATGGGATGGGGATCTCAACTGTATCCAAGCTAGCTGTGACTCAGATACTAGGTCCGTAGGAGTTCAGTCAGACCCCAGGGTCTATTATAATATCATGGCTGCATTTGTCTCTTTATGCCCAGCATTTGTATTTATAGTTTTGGGGTGGGGATCTCAACCGTTTCGAAGTTATGACCCAGGGGTTAAGTCTGCAAGGGTGGGGCAGACTCCAAGTCCATTCTGGAAGCATAAGCGCACTTTGGTCCTTCGGACCAGGTGAACTAATAATCAATAGAGTGAGTGTTTATTATGAAACGTGCCACTATTCAAAAGAGAAAACTATGGCCATCATGGTCATGTCAAACCTCGGGGACTGATACATTCATTTCGCCTCACACAAGATTAAAACTATAACAATTCAGTTATAGATAAAGAGTGCCAAAAAGAACTACACTGCACGATACAGTCGTTTCGTGTTTCTTAGTCCCATCGGTGATGCTGAGGTCAAAAATATGGAAATCCGAATGTTTTAAACTACTGTTGTAACAGAAAGGGGTGCTTAAATAGGTACATCAACTAATGGGTGATAATCTAGGAGTCAGGGAAGGTTGAATTGATCAGACCTACTAACACCATCAAAGGATTTAGCCGAAACCATATACCTAAGTGGTGGATCAGGAGAGGTTTCGAGTCATAAATTTTCCTAGTCTGCCTTCTCCCTCCAAATAGTTATTTTCTCAATTTTTTAAAATTAATTTTACGACTAAACTCACACTACTTTTCATTAATTTTAAAATCTTCACCAGTTTTGTTTCTGAATCCACCACTGTCACTGTTATTGCAAGAAGTAATATGGCATACTCAGCGAATAATATCTAATATCCAGCGACAGGAAATCAACGTAAAACCAATGGGGTAAGAATATAACGCACATATGCTGACTGTAGGTACTATACTCGACCACATTGATAGACCTTCGATCTCCTGTAGCCCAACCTAATCTAACACGACATTCATCATGAATACAACCGACAATGATATCTGTATTCAACTAAGCTGTGTGTATATAGCCACCATCAGGCCAAAATTGGCACCCATCCTTAACTTATACGTGGTGACATTGAATCTAATAAATGGCAAGCTATTAATTATATAGATAGATATATTTATATCTAGATCTAATTATAACGTCACAATATTTCATTTGCCAGCTCGGGCTAGGGATTTGACGTCGGCGTTTCGTGTTAACACCAAGTACTTTCGATTTCTATATACGTAACAGGGGCAACTATTTATATAACAACTGCTCATTTTCCGTATCTTTTATGCAAACTTTACACAAGGAAATACGAGTAAATTTCAATAAATATGTTGTCCTCCAATTACTCTGGATTCTAACTTAACAAGATACTAACCTTGTAGCCCTTATAAAGCCGACAATGATGTGTATTCAGCCAAATGCCGTAGGGAGTAATTAACAGCGACGTGTACAGTCTTGTGATCGTTATATCACACTAAATATAAAACCGATACGACGGGACACAAACTCCCGGATATAGAGTCATTTCTTTTTCGGAGAAAATATGTTTAGTGAAACCAGTATATATACAAATATAAAGAATAAATAATTTCATTCTGAAATTATGCATATATTATTTTGAATTAAATAAATCATTCACTGATGACATCTCACGTATTACTTCGTTTGGTTTGCATGGGATCAAATATATATAGATATTTTTCTAAACAAAGACAATATACTTTTACATAAGATCATTAGTTGAGCATATTAATTTAACGAATGAGCAATGAAGATTTTGTCGGAGAAGAATTTGTGAGATTTTCCGGATACTTTAACGTCACTTTCAGATACATGTTTATTGAATATGTTTCGACCTCTACTAACGAGAATTCTGGTAACTACTGACATCTCCTTTATACTTCTACTTGATATCAGGGTCTGCTGTTATCGTGACTTACGTACCTTAGACAAATCATATTCACTTCATTATAAAACTATGGTCAAACATCTCGAGTTTAGTTCCCTGATTATTTGCACTCTTCACACCAGTATGAGACTCCCACTCTCCCATGTATACCGATATTACTGACTATTGCCGAATACATTTGAGACGAGAAATGGTGGTGTTAAAGGCTTAGGGCAAGTGTTTGGTTTTCATCAGGATCTCATTGGGAAACATCCTACGGTATTTCAGTTAATCAGTTATTTAATATGCAGGTCGATATTTTTTTTTTAATTATGTTTCTTAGTATACATTGCGGTTTATTGTCACTTTCCAAGTTCTCACTTTGAAAATGTGAAATTACGTTTATTTAATACAGACTTGCATACCGAGTGTTATCAATGAGACAAAAAAGCTTACCATTCCGAAACATCTGGTCATATTCTGTTTGTATATTTTTCAATAGTATTCATGTAAATCTTTCCTTGTTCATAGTGCCCTTTGAGCAATCTATTTCGAGATCTTACAATGGTTCTTTTGTCACCTTGATATCCACTTGTCTCTGTTTTTCATTTTCAGGATTATATAGATAGATATGTATTTTTAACAAACTGAAACTACGTAATAATTTCATTTACCTTAGAGACTCCGAGAAAACATTATGGAAGTGACACGTCTAGATGAGGTCAAGAGACAGACAGCACATGAATTTTTAAGATCGTCAGCACAATATTTAGGTTTTGCAGTAAAAGCAAAAATGTCTATGCAGATTAAAGCGATCAGGCGCGTAGCTGCCACGTAAGCAAATATGCAGTTGCATGCACATCAAAAATTCAAATATACTATTATATTTTTATTTATTTATTTATTGATTTTGTAGTTCGGAAAAGTGATTAAATGATATGTGGTTCATTTGAAAAATAAATTTAATTTAACTATAACCGACAGCCGCCCGACAATCAGTACGTATCCGAAAGTTCCAACCTATATGTATCTGGTGCCGATTTTATTATTAGTATTTTTAAAGTTGTCAACATGAAACATGACTGCAAAGCCAACGAAAAACTCGCATCATCTTCGAAGAACGAGTTGATACATGACTTCTTCCAAGCAGCTGTAGGTTCAGATGAAACAACATCCTCTTGCGACATTAACTTATTAGTATTAGGGCCTAGTAATGCCGGACCTACCGAACACAGTTCTGATCAGTCTGACTGTTGTTACCCCTGATATCGGGAATACAAGTGAGGCCGAGATATCGATATCCTGTCAAAAAGATGGGAAAAAGCTCACGAGTTCAAATTCCATACACGGCAACATTTTAACAAGCGATTGTAATGAAATACAACTAAGTCAACGGAGGCAGGTTGTTTTTCCGGAATGGATGTATTTTTGTGTAATTTTTTCACCAATAAAAGGTCTTCCGAATAACAATTATAGATTGATTTGTTACTAGCATTGTTTTTATAGGTTTTAGGGCGGATATATGCGCGTATAGGATCCATCTGGGTTTTACATTCACTTCGCCTGCAAATGTAATATGAAAAAGGCAAAGCCCCAAAGTCAGAAAAAAGCCACGTACATGTAGCTTTTGCTAATCTGTGACATTATATAGGCCTTCATTTGTCCCTGTCATGAACTGATAAAGTATTTTTTAAGAGTAGTCCTAGGCCTATCTTCAGTAGGGCTACTGGATATATATGTATACATGTATCTAAACATCGATATAGGAGCTACTGTCATCTTAGTTCTGAGAAATGTTGATGATATGAAAAGGATTTGTGGGACACAACAGCAAAAAATCTGAAATTAATCTGTTCATATTGGCTCCGACATTTTAAATATCTAGTTAATTTAGATTCATCTGGAAAGAGATATGACGCAACAGATATTTTCGGTTAATTCCAACAATCGACACATTTTTGTCGGAGAGAAAAAGGAGAAAAATGTGCTGTCTTTCGCATTTGAAATACATTTGAATTTTTGCGATGCTTTCGAATAATAAAATGAATGAATCAACCCAAAAATGTTGTCTGTAAATTATATTTAAACACTCAAATATGTATCTAAAAAGCCACCAGATGGCACGATAGTGCTTCTAGATCTAAAAAAAATGGGAATTGTAGTCAACCCACGAGGTGGAACCATCATATGTTGCAGCCTTCATATGTCTGACCTTCATTGGAGTGTTGCGTGGTTTTCTGGTATACTCTTGTTCTTCATCATCCTCACTACCGCTGTCCTGCTCATATACTGGCCTCCTGCGACGTCTCTGAGAATTCCTTTGGGTCACCCAATCATGACTACCTCCATCAATGTCACCAACATAGTCAGGGAGCTGCTCTGTTCTTGAACGGTATATTCTCAACCATTTATGGTATTGAACATATAAAAAGGGAATCACAGATTCTTCAGAATTTCAATAGAACTTTAAAGAGTAAGTTTTCTTTTATGTAGCAATTGTATGTATATTAAGGAATACCTTATTTATATTGCGATTTACCTCTAGTATTAAGATAAAGATAAGATCACTTCCAAGTTCTGTTACAAACATATCAGTGATCCTTAACTTTCCTTCTCATAGCAGTAACAAACCAGGCTCCTTTAATAACGCTGATTACATACCATAATTAGGTCGCTACTACAGAGTAACATACCAGGTTCCTTTTATATTCCTGATTACATACCATAATTAGGTCGCTACTACAGAGCCTTCAGTACCTATCAGGATTAACTAGGTGTATACAATCTGTTCATGATCACTGTTAAACTAATTCGACAAAGTTTTCTTACCGGGATGATTTAAGAGATGAACTTTACGGTGGTGATCACGACCTGTTGTCGACTTATGGTAATTCAGTGTCCACTATAATGAAAGATTAAAATATTTACTTGAATTGTTACCTTCCTTATTCTTCATCTGTATTTACAAAAGAACACTTCTGTTGTAATTTGTACACATGACATGACAAGAAACTGGTTTCAAATACAGATTTTCGTCAGATAAAATATAATTACATCTTCTTTTGATCATATTTCAGTCAGTATGGCATTCCTACTTTGTTTAACCCTTCATTTAGTAAACTGTAATTTTGCTGGTTCATATGGAGATGTGCGCTTACGTTCGTTATGTACACATAATAGGCCCACTACAAAAGTAACTTGATATGCTGATAACGTCAGAAAACTAGATGGTTTTTTTATTTTTCTCGTGTATCAATAAACACACGTTTTAACTCTAACTGGTACTGAATACCGAAAAATAATCGCTGCAGTTTAATTTTCGCCCTTTTCGCTCTCCGTAATGAGGGCGAATTTTTCATTTCAGCAACTATTTGTAAACCACATTATATACATAGTATTTAAATTTTAAGGGAGAACTAATATTCGAAAATGACCTACCGTCGAATGGTCCAAACTTTCCCGGTATACAGTATACCTAAGTTAAGTTGTAATGGTATGCTATAATTGTCGTTAATTTACACGGACACAACCTCAGGATTGTTATGAAAGCTGTTTTGTTTTATTTTTACAACTCGCTATAGGAACCAGAAATGTACAAAGTAGAGTAAGAGTACTTCATTTACCAAGCCGTATCAAAGATATTCCATGTAAACACAGTTATATAGAAGTTCCCCAGCGAGCGACGGTTTGTTATCATGTTTATCTAATTGTATAGTTAATTTTCAAAAGACATGAGGTTGAACGAGTGTGTTTTACAATTTGAAAACTAACCAACGGAGATAGCAAAGAATCCTGATGATCAACCATCACGGGTTTGGGGTCATTTTTCTCCAACAATATCTAGATATTATATCTAGAAATCTTTTTTTTTTTTTTTGAGAATGCATAATTCCTGTTTCCAGTACGGGACACAATTGCTATGAGCTATGACGTCACAATAGAAGATGACGTCGCAAAGTATTACCATCTGACGTCATAAGTAGAAGATTGTCCAGGGTGTTACCAAAAAATTATTCACCAACTCCAAGCAGGTTTGTCCAAAGAGGCGGGAGTGAGGAAAACTATCGTGGTTGATGGGGAAATGTGAAACTTAAATTATTGCTTATAGTTCACAAATATGACGATTAATAAATCAGCACATAAACCTTTATTCCGACATTGATTTCAATATTTAGCAAGTATGTACAAATACAAAAACTACATAAAGTATGCCTATTCGTTTTTTCAATATTTTCATCAAATTACATAACATATTTCAATCGTTTGACACAGCCCGACACACCAGCACGTTAGTTTAGGGATTGTCATTTCAATGGTAAGGTGTAGATCATGAATACAAAAACAAAATTATCTGTATGACAAGTTAGGTAATTACATATGATATCAAAAAGAGTGTGTGTTTAGATGGTACTCCGGCTAATACATTCATATTTCACACATAGATATAGTACAATCAACTAACATTTCATACAAACGTATTGTACAATCAATCAACATTTCATACAAACGCATAGTACAATCAGTTAACATATCATACAAACGTTTAATATATTCAATCATCATCTCATACAAACGTGTAGTACAATCAAATAACATTGCATACAAACCTATGGTTCAATCAATCACTTTTTCATACAAACCTATAGAATAATCAATCAAAAGTTCAAACAAACCTATAGTAAAATCAATCAATATTTCATACAAACGCACAGTATAATCAATCAACATTTCAAACAAACAGATTGTATAATCAATCAACATTTCATACACACGTATGATATAATCAATCAGCATTTCATACAAACGTATAATATAATCAATCAACATTTCATACAAACGCACAGTATAATCAATCAATATTTCAACAAATGTATAGTACAATCAAACACTTTTTCATACAAACCTATAGTTTAATGAATCAACAGTTAAAACAAACCTATAGTATAATCAATCAACATTTCAAACAAACGTAAGGTATAATCAATCAACATTTTATACAAACGTTTAGTACAATCAGTTAATATTTCATACAAACGTATAATATGATCAATAAACATCTCATACAAACGTGTAGTACAATCAAATAACATTTCATACAAACCTATGGTACAATCAATCACTTTCATATAAACCTATAGTATTATCAATTAAAAGTTCAGAAAAACCTAAAGTATAATTAATCAACATTTCAAACAAACGAATAGTTTAATCAATCAACATTTCATACAAACGTTTAGTACAATCAATTAACCTTTCATACAAACGTATAATATAATCAATCAACATTTCATACAATCGTACAGTATAATCACTCAACATTTCAAACAAACGTATAGTACAATCAATCAACATTTCAAACAAACGTAAAGTACAATCAATAAACATTTCATACAAACGTGTAGTACAATCAATAAACATTTCATACAAATATATGGTACAATCAATTAACGTTTCATACTAACGTATAGTAAAATCAATTAACATTTTATACCAACGTATAGTACAATCAATCAAAATTTCATACAAATGCGTAGTTCAATCAATTAACATTTAATACAAACGCATAGTACAATCAATTAACATTTCATACAAACGTATAATATAATCAATCAACGTCTCATACAAACGTGTAGTACAATCAATCACTTTTTCATACAAACCTATAGTATGATCATTCAACATTTCATACAACCGTACAGTATAATCACTCAACATTTCAAACAAACGTATAGTACAATCAATCAACATTTCAAACAAACGTTTAGTACAATTAATTAACATTTCATACAAGCGTTTAATATAATCAATCAACATTTCATACAATCGTACAGTATAATCAATCAACATTTCAAACAAGCGTATAGTACAATCAATTAATGTTTCATACTAACGTATAGTACAATCAATCACTTTTTCATACAAACCTATAGTATAATCAATCAAAATTTCATACATACGTTTAGTACAATTAATTAACATTTCATACAAGCGTTTAATATAATCAATCAACATTTCATACAAACGTATAGTACAATTAAATAACATTTCATACAAACGTATTGTACAATCAATAAACATTTCATACAAATATATGGTATAATCAATCAAAATTTCATACATACGTTTAGTACAATTAATTAACATTTCATACAAGCGTTTAATATAATCAATCAACATTTCATACAATCGTACAGTATAATCAATCAACATTTCAAACAAACGTATAGTACAATCAATCAACATTTCAAACAAACGTATAGCACAATCAATCAACATTTCATACAACCGTGTAGTATAATCAATCAACATTTCACACAACCGTACAGTATAATCACTCAACATTTCAAACAAACGTAAAGTACAATCAATAAACATTTCATACAAACGTGTAGTAAAATCAATAAAAATTTAATACAAAGATATGGTACAATCAATTAACGTCTCATACTAACGTATAGTAAAATCAATTAACATTTTATACCAACGTATAGGACAATCAATCAAAATTTCATACAAATGCGTAGTTCAATCAATTAACATTTCATACAAACGCATTGTACAATCAATTAACATTTCATACAAACGTATAGTACAATCAATCAAAATTTCATACATACGTTTAGTACAATTAATTAACATTTCATACAAGCGTTTAATATAATCAATCAACATTTCATACAAACGTATAGTACAATCAATCAAAATTTCATACAAATGCGTAGTTCAATCAATTAACATTTCATACAAACGCATAGTACAATCAATTAACATTTCATACAAACGTATAATATAATCAATCAACGTCTCATACAAACGTGTAGTACAATCAATCACTTTATCATACAAACCTATAGTATGATCATTCAACATTTCATACAACCGTACAGTATAATCACTCAACATTTCAAACAAACGTATAGTACAATCAATCAACATTTCAAACAAACGTTTAGTACAATTAATTAACATTTCATACAAGCGTTTAATATAATCAATCAACATTTCATACAAACGTACAGTATAATCAATCATATTTCATACAAACGTATTGTACAATCAATCAACATTTCATACAACCGTGTAGTATAATCAATCAACATTTCATACAAACGTATAGTACAATTAAATAACATTTCATACAAACGTATAGTACAATCAATAAACATTTCATACAAACGTGTAGTACAATCAATAAACATTTCATACAAATATATGGTATAATCAATCAAAATTTCATACATACGTTTTGTACAATTAATTAACATTTCATACAAGCGTTTTATATAATCAATCAACATTTCATACAAACGTACAGTATAATCAATCAACATTTCAAACAAACGTTTAGTACAATTAATTAACATGTCATACAAACGTATAATATAATCAACCAACATATCATTCAAACGTATACTGCTATCAATCAATCACTTTTTCATACAAACCTATAGTATAATCAATCAAAATTTCATACATACGTTTTGTACAATTAATCAACATTTCATACAAGCGTTTTATATAATCAATCAACATTTCATACAAAAGTATAGTGCAATCAATCAACATTTCATACAACCGTGTAGTATAATCAATCAACATTTCATACAAAAGTATAGTGCAATCAATCAACATTTCATACAACCGTGTAGTATAATCAATCAACATTTCATACAAACGTTTAGTACAATTAATTAACATGTCATACAAACGTATAATATAATCAATCAACATCTCATACAAACGTATAGTGCTATCAATCAATCACTTTTTCATACAAACCTATAGTATAATCAGTTAACGTTTCATACAAACGTATAGTCAATCAGTTAACATTTCATACAAAAGTATAGTACAATCAGTTAACATTTCATACAAAAGTATAGCACAATCAGTTAACATTTCATACAAACGTATAGTACAATCAGCTAACATTTCATACAAACCTATAATATAAAATCAGTTAACGTTTCATACAAAAGCATAGTACAATCAATCAACATTTCATACAAATGTATAGTACAATCAATTAACATTTCATATAAACCTCAAGTATAATCAGTTAACGTTTCATACAATATTATAGTACAATCAATCAACATTTCATACAAACGTATAGTGCTATCAATCAATCACTTTTTCTTACAAACCTATAGTATAATCAGTTAACGTTTCATACAAACGTATAGTCAATCAGTTAACATTTCATACAAAAGTATAGTACAATCAGTTAACATTTCATACAAAAGTATAGCACAATCAGTTAACATTTCATACAAACGTATAGTACAATCAGCTAACATTTCATATAAACCTAAAGTATAATCAGTTAACGTTTCATACAATAGTATAGTACAATCAATCAACATTTCATACAAACGTACAGTACAATCAATCACTATTTCATACAAACGTATAGTACAATCAATCAACATTTCATACAAACGTATAGTACAATCAATCAACATTTCATACAGACGTACAGTACAATCAATCACTATTTCATACAAACGTATAGTACAAACAGTTAACGTTTCATAAACCATAGACAGTTTAACTCTGCACTTTATCACAGCATGAACAAATTATATCCCACACTTTCATGGACACACTTTGTAACAAGTCATGCACGAACACTTCGGACGCATACATACCATAATACACTTCAACTTCATTAAAACACATATTTACCACATTTCATTAAAACATAAACAGATGATACATCCATATTTCTCACTGGTACTTTGACCAATAATATAAACTGTTATTAACACAAACATATCACAAAATCACATCCTGATTGTGTTTTTCTTGTCAATATATAAATGTTAAGATAAGTAATGACGAAACAATCCATTTAAGCATTACTTTGTCAGTCCTTAACTTAGCGATGTATCGTAATGTTTGAGATAAACAGTGTTTATGAGAATATGATTTTCCTAATAGAAAACTTGAGACTTTATAGGAGTAAAACTATACATCTATTGTAATACAAACAAAGACTAGTACGTCTTTAGCATCGTTGTTTGACGAGTATATTGGTATTGGTATTCCTGACACGACCATGCTCTAATTATAGGTTATACTTTCATATCAACTAAATCGCACACTACCAGCATACTACTGTCGGTTTATGGTTCGTCTGTTTACTTAGATCGTTGTTACTGATCATACAAGTTTAAAGATCTGTACGTAGTTCCTATTCTGTGATGATTCGTTTGTCACAACAAACCTGTCCCCACAGACAGATATCGCCCTCGGCCTGTCTACACCGTCTGATGACGTCAGTAGTTCTCTGACGTGGGCCCCTTCCTCCGACATTTGTACCACGTTGTTAGACTCCCGCCCACACACGTACACATTGCCTTCTACGTCGACGTCTACTCCAAACGCGCCCTTCAGGACACCAACTGTCGCCACGTCTGTACGAGTACCGTGTGACAGTCTGTATACCGCTACTCTGCCACTGGTGGATGTCACCTGACTGACATATAAATGAAGGGTTCTTGGATCGGACACAAGATGATGGCATTGAGAAGGGCAAGTTTGTATATGTTGCGTATTCCCATTCTGTTGGACATTGTACAAGTCCTGCCTGGAACTCACAGTGAACCCGTCAACTGTAGCAGTGATACCCCACGGAATGATACTGTTTGAGAGTTTTATTTCTAACATCAGAGTTAATTTAGAGGACCCCACTGTGATGACGTATATAACAGGCGCAGCTATGTTAGCGACTGCTACAGTGTGATCATTCACACGACACATGTCATGCGGTGTTCCTTGAAGCTTCATCTCATCTTCACATTCCCCAGAAGCTGTAAACAACTTGATCTTTTTGTTGTGATAATCTCCTATAACAATATGATCGTCCGGTAAGTAAACGACCCCAGATGCATGACAGTATAAGTCATCTGATGGACACTTGATGCAGAACTTGCTTACCTCCCTCACTCCACATTCCGACAAGTGAGACGACAAAAGACCAGGAAGACGATAAGGAGTCTTCTCCATTTTGATTTTCCCCATAGACAATGGAATGTCCTTATCCAGCGTTTGAAGATTCAGGTCGACGCTGTGTTTGATTCTGACTGTGGTGAACTTCTTCCTCATTTCTGTGACCAGGTCCTCGTAAGACTTGACCTCCGCCTGACCTCTCTGATACAACAAGATCGTGTCCACACTGTCATTCCTCTGAATCGCTTTCCCAGAAGATTCTACTGTATTTTGAATCGAAGACATCAGCCGTTCACATTTCTGCATAGACATCTCCAGACTATCTTTCTCCTCTTTGTAAGTTGCTATCAGCTCATCTGTGATATTTTTCTGCATGGTATCAAGACGTGTGTCGATCCTTTGTCGTAGATCTGCTAAACTTTTCAATCCGGTGTCTTGATCTTCTAACAGGGTCTGAAGTTGCTCACCAAACTCTTTGATCAGTAGCTCAATGGCTTCTGTAGTTTTCTTCAGTGATGTCTTCAAGTCATCCAGCCGTGATTCCCTCTTCAGTTTATCACAATACTCCAGTGTCGTTGTCACTTCGTCACATCGTCTGTGGTCTATGGTGATACATCTACTACAGCCAAGTATCTGGTGATCTTCACAGTAGTAATCCATCTTCTTTGTATGTTTTCCACATCTGACCTGTTTTGTTACTTGTCGTTGTACCATACCGGCTTTCCCAGTTACATCTACTGTTTCACATCCTTCCAGAAACAAATCATGATGTTCAAGTTTACAGGTATCACAGAACAGGACATCACATGTTTTACACAATATTGTAGCAGGTGTCTCCGTGTTTCCTTTTTTCCCGCAAGGCTTACAGAACATCAGCTCACGTGCTGTGACCTTTACCTGGTCTTTAACCAACTCATTCGTTGGGAATTGTTGAGCCCATTTATCTTTGTCCTCAGCCGCATTGACCGGATGGGTCATCTTCCTACAAACTGGACATGGGAAGGCAGTCGCCGCCGCCATCTTCCCTGACAGGTCCTTGATGATGAAAGTGGACAGACATTCCTGACAGAAGGAATGAAGACAGGGGAGCGACTTGGGTTGGTGTAGCTGTTCCAGACAGATCGGACAATCTAACAAGTGGGAATCCATCTCAGGTTTGGAGATCTCAGAGACTTCATGAGAACATCCTCCTTTAGCCATCACGTTTGAAGAGTAATGGTGTCTGTCAATGTAGAACTAAATGGAAAATTTAATGTTATTATTGATGTTAATGTATGACTTGGCATGGATTTCAAAATTATGAAAGGTCTTGGTGCGAGGAACTTTAAAGGGTTGTGTGATAGTATAGTTATGTTATGAAAGAATGTGGTGCGAGGACCCTTACTGTTTGTGTGTTACCTATATATAAGAATGTGAGTAATGGGAGTAGTTTTAGTCACCAGACATCATCGGACATTTCATTGAACATCACCGGACATTTCATTGGACATCACCGGACATTACATTGGACAGAGCTATCAACTGCATAATTTTTTAACTTGACTAACATCACTCAGCACTTAGGCATTGGAAAGTATAAGACCTTTTTTGAAGTTTTGGAAGTGTATTTTGAAGAAAATTAGAGGAGCGGGTGAGTTTTTATATTATTTATATGTATTCTGTTCTTAACTATCAAAATATTCAGAAATATTGATAAAGTATAAGTTTAATAATTGTTCTTTATAATTTCTTCATTCAAACTTTAAGTAATCAGTATTGATTTTATAAGATGTTATTTACTTATTTCAGTGATATACGTTTCAAGTATCATTGTGGTATCGTATATGTAAGATTTATGTCCCTTGATGATACTAGACTATAATGAGAGGTTTGATTGAGCAGATACGTATATTTATAATATATACGTCTCTGGAGGTAGTGTGTATTAATGTGCCGTATTTATGTACTTACAGGGTTAATTTTTTAAAACACATCAGAATAAAACTCAAGAACGAACCCGACAGTGTCTGTGGATTTTTATCACACCTCAATCATAACACTGTAACACTAATATCTGATATGTTTGTGACAGATACACAAATGTGTTTCTTTTGTACGAATACAGACTGATCTCACACGAAATGTATTGTAACTTTGGCAATAAAATGTGGCTATGCTGGAAAAATCTTAACAACTACGACAATTAACAAATTTATGTGTATCTAATATGTTTTTATACACGTGAGTACACGTGGATATAACTGTAGGGTAAGATTTATAATAAACTTGTATACACGTGGATATTAGTATTGTGTGAGATATATAATATACTTGTATACAAGTAGATATTTGTATCGTGTGAGATATAAAATACACTTGTTATACACGTGGATATTAGTATTGTGTGAGATATATAATATACTTGTATACACGTAGAAATACATATCGTGTAAGATATATTATACACTTGTATACACGTAAGTATTTGTATTGTGTGAGATTTGTACACGTAGATATTAGTTTATATTACACGTAGATAATGATATCGAGTGGGATTTTTAACACTCTGTTTTACATGTATTAGTATCGGGTAAGATTTGTAATACACGTCTGTACATGCCGATATTTGTTTTAAGTAAGATTTGAAATACACGTTTTTACACGTGAAAATTAATATCAAGTACGATTTGTAATGCAGATGTATATACTTGGATTTTAGTATGAAATGAATTGAAATAGTGAAATAATGAAACAATCTAGAGTAGTATTGGTTAATTTCAAATAAAGAATCAATAAAGTGTGTTTATATAATGAACTGTGACACTCCTCAAAAAATATCGTTGTGGCTATCGTGGTTTCAACAAACCTCTGGGACTAAGAAATCAACCATCAGAGTCTATCACTTTGTGTCTTTAAAGATGAAGTAATACTCACACGTGATTACACATATATATTTTAGTAAAAGGTAATGTATCCCAAACATTAATTACACTGCACGATACAGCTAACTCGTCTTTCTAGGTCCTATTTGTGATGCTGAGGACCAAAGATGTGAAAATCCGAATTGTTCTAAACTACTGTTGTAACAGAAAAGGATGTACTTAAATAGATACATCTAATAACGAAAATAATGGGTGATAATCTAGATGTCGGGGAAAGTTGAATTGATCAGATCTACTTTCGATCTCCGTACAATACATAAATAAACAACATCAAAGAATTTGTCCTAGACCACAAGTGTATTTGAGATTTGATGAATACATGCTAAAGAAAAACTCAGGTTCAGCGGTCAACATAAACATTTAATTATTTTCAAGTATATGTGTGATAAGAAGGGACGGAGACAGAAGACATGGATGATATATTGGGCTACATTTTATGTTTTCCAGTAAAACCAACTTAAAGATAGTGATATTTTATATAATAAATGGCAAATCACAATAAATATATATAGATATATATATATCTTGATTCCATGTCACAATCTCTAATTCGCTAGCTAGACAGTAGTATTACAAACTGACTTCCGAATTTCTTTTAACTCCAAGTACTTTCGATATCTATATACGTAACAAAGGCAACTATATATGCACTGCCCATTTCCCGTATCTTGTATACACACTTTACGACAAGAAATACAAGTAAATATAAAAAGATAAGTTGTTCTCCAATTTCTATAGACTCCATTTTAACACAATGCTCACCTTGTAGTCCATATTAAGCCGACAAAGATGTGTATTTCGACAGTTGTCGTAGGGAATCTAGATCTCTGAGCAGTCCTGTGATCGCTATGTCAAACTAATACAAAACCGGAACGACGGGACACAAAATTCCGGAAATACAGTATTTCGTCGTTAAACTGAAAAATGGTTAGTAAAACAAGTATGCGTACAAATATAAAGAGTATTTGTATGGTGGCATATTTCTGCCATCCACTTGCGACTTACGAGTTACGTATGTCGACATAATTATTGAAAGATGTCGACATAATCTGAGAAGATGTCGACATAACTTTTAAATTATGTCGACATATTATCACATTTGCCGAGATAATTTTGCCGAGATAATTATCTCGTAAGTGGGTAACTCGGCTTTTTATCGTGTTAATGCTCGGGTGTGACATCGACTTACGACTTGCCACTTACGACTTATTTATGTAAAATCCCTCTTTGATTGATAAACTCTGTACATCATAGTAACCTACTGTAATATCCATATCTTTGATTTCCCATATTTACATTGATTTTACCAAGTTACTCACCAGTATAGTCACCACTGTTCAGTCACCATCAGCCCACCTTCGCGGTCCTCGTGCACAAGCCTCGTTTTGGTAAGTCGGCAATAATCTACTAGGATGTCGACATAAATAAGTCGTAAGTGGCAAGTCGTAAGTGGCAAGTCGATGTCACACCCGAGCATTAACACGATAAAAAGCCGAGTTACCCACTTACGAGATAATTATCTCGGCAAAATTATCTCGGCAAATGTGATAATATGTCGACATAATTTAACAGTTATGTCGACATCTTCTCAGATTATGTCGACATATTCTCAGATTATGTCGACATCTTTCAATAATTATGTCGACATACGTAACTCGTAAGTCGCAAGTGGATGGCAGAAATATGCCACCATATATTTGTCATTCTGAAATAATGCATGTCATTTGGGTGATGTGATAATAACATTAAAGTATGGCGAGGTTTGAACCATTGGGCATTGGATAGCGAGGTTTGGGCTTTGTATAACATAACAAGTGGCCCAAGGGTACGGAAACGTAAATGGACCTCTACTTGTTGTAATAAATGTCACTTTATCGACATAAGGTATGTCGACTTAACGACATTTTACACAAGATCTCGTTATATAAATGTCGATATTTCATGTTATATCATAACTTGTCAAAATAATTTACACGTGGAAAAATAATGTCGAAATGTGGAAACTCGTCTTAAATTGTACGTCGATAACTAAAAGTCGATGTATTGTGTTCTATTATAATTTATCGTAATGATTAAGTTAATTATGCCGATAAGATAAATCGAATTTTAATTAACTCGACATAAATATGTTTGCATGTTATGATCAATTATATATAGCAAGATAATTATGTTGACATAACGTTATAATAAAGCAGCCAAGGTTGTATGTCACAGTATAACCATTAACGACGACGGCAAAGGAACAAGGTACATGTACCTGCGCGTCGGGCAGATATACATGCAGAAGGAAATATGCATCTGGTAAGTTTACAGTTACATTTTAATATACACATATATATTTGTCTTAAATTGCTAATATTTCTCGTGTGTGGAGAGAAAACATTTTGAAAGTGGAGATATCAAATGTTATTTCATCCAATCAGAGGGCAGACGGGTTTTCTTAAATGAGGATACTCGCGTTCCCTTTGTCCAAATACAACACAATTACTCTTCATAATACTAATAATTGAACGAGTGATGACGTTTTATTAGCTATTTAATTACTTATTGTACCCCATTTCCCTGAACCATAACATAGAAACCACATCCCAGCGCTTTAACACATTTCTGAAAATAGTAGGCCAACTGGCATAACATATTCTCTATTTAGTCTTACTATGCAGCATTTTCATTTCAGATCCATGTGTATGTGACCATGACTTTGCTGACATGCAATGATGCAGTGGAACCATTTCCAGGAGCAGAGGCGTCAACTGAAGAGTTGGTGCGGTATTATTTCAACATGTCATTTAATTACCATGATATTTGTGGTTTTCTACTATTCGTGCATCATATAGTAGTCAGCAGAACTACGGTTAAAAGGATTTTGCGACGATTGAAGGCAAGGCGGTACGGAATAGAGAGTCCACTCGAGGAAATCGTTCTGAAAATTATCGAACAGCATGCCATGGGACACATTGACTTAGGGTACAAATCAATGTGGAAACACTTAATTACACAATGTGGAATAAAAGTTAGGCAAGAAACCGTGCGAATAGCGTTGAAAGCCATAGATCCTAGAGGGGTTGAACTACGCAGTAGAAATCTGTTGAGGAGACGACGATACATCAGTCAAGGTCCTAGTTTTATTTTTCACGTCGATGGATATGACAAGTTGAAGCCATTTGGTATTGCTATACATGGAGCGATTGATGGGTTTTCTCGAAAAATACTTTGGTTAAAAGCCGGGCCCTCCAATAACAATCCCCGTATTATCGCCAGGTATTTCATAGATTGCTTAAAAGAGATGAATGCTATCCCAAGAATGGTGCGCAGTGATGCAGGGTCTGAAAATGTTATAATTCGTGACATTCAAGTCGCATTGCGTTCATTTCATCACGACAACATGTCGGGTGAAAATAGTTTTACTGTGGGTAGATCTACTGCTAACCAACGAATCGAGATGGTTTGGAGCTTTCTCAAGAGATCATTCACGCAGTTCTGGAGGAATATTTTCAAAGACATGATCGATTTGAATTTATTTAACAACGCTGATAATCTCCATATACAATGTATACGCTTCTGCTTCTTGCCTGTCATACAAATGCATCTGGACAGGTTTCGACAAACATGGAACGTTCACAGGATACGATCTGAGCCAAATAGGGAGGTTCCAACTGGTATACCCAATGTCATGTTTTACCAGCCACTTAGATATGGGGCACGCGACTGCTCATGCCATCTTGCCTGTAACATCGCCGTTCTTGATGATATTGCTGATTCTTATACTGAGGCGAACCCCCAATATGGATGTTCTCGAGAATTCAGGGATTTATTGGAATTAGTCAATGGGCAAAATCTGCATGAGAGTGATCTGCCAGCTTCACCGAATGACGCAAAGGTGCTATTCATAGAAATGGTATCCTTACTTGACAGTATGTAATAATATTGATGTTCTCTTGTCCATGTATCATGTAAACAGTTAATTGACACTTTGAATTAATTTAATGAGTTACACATATGTACCCTTATCGCTGAAAAAATGTCTTCTATAAAATTACCCCAAATCAAATCGCAGTATAGTTACAGTAATTCTGCATAACAAACTTTACCCCGAACAGTTAATGTAGCATCAACCATATTGAATTATCGTAAAAAATAAAAAGTCGTTAGTCTGCATTATAAATATGAGCATGTCGTATGAAAGTCTCATAAATATATAAGACTTCCAAACAAGCGGCAAAATAGCTGTATAAACAACTCCAGCTGAGCACGAGTAAATTTATCAAAGTCTATTTTGGTCAGATTACGAGGTAATAACTCCAGTTGAGCACGAGCAAATTTATCATATATGGCTTCGCCATCTATCTATTCAATACACGTGCTCATCTGGATTGAGCACCTCATAATTATAACGTAATCAACGTAGAAAATCATGTACATGTACTACATAAACATTGAAGAATTTATAGAGCAAAGATTATGGACATAAATGACATGGAAAAACATGTTTTAGTAATATTCACCAAATTCTTGATCATGTGATAAAAACGAATCTTAAATTTGTAAACACGTCACTTTTTCACTTTATTGTATATTCATTTACGATCATGTATATGAGTCTTAAGAACTGAAATAAATAGTTTGTGTAATTAAAATTATATATCTTATAATTATCGTATTTCAATATGACCGTTTTATAAGCAATATATCAAATTATCAATTTTGTAAAAATTCTTGCATCAACAATACAGTGCAGAAATACAGATGGTATAACTTTATTTTGTCTTTTTTCGATGGGTAAAGGTGGGGTCAACATTTGGCCCCCTCTCTGAATTTTTTGTTCTTTCGCCATATGTAGATACGTTAAAATGATCAATAACTGTATATATGATTATTCATAATTACAACTGATAACCGTAGTGGACCTCCTTGCATAACACCAGGTTGACTGACGGGGGTATCCTAACAAAATGACAGATAAATGTCACAGGAGAATGTTATCTTGAAAATGAATTATGATAGTGTACAGTGCATAAAATTATTGTTATTTTGATACTAAATATGTCATATTGGTATACATGAAGTAAGCGTAGTGATACTTTTAATTGGAAAAACATGCAAAATTTTCATAAAATTCACAATTTTACCAACATTGTCAACTTGCCTATATATAGTTACAATGGTAGTCCTATATTTTAAACTTCTTTAAAAACTTATATATTATAAGTACTATATATCTGTCTACAGAATCATTTTTATGAAATATCGAAACCGGTAAAGCATATTTTTAGCACGCCAAACATGATCAAAGGCCAATTTCACATAATCATGGAGATTTGATTATCAATGTTTCTTTTATGGTCAATACCGATACATTTCTGTTTTTGTATTATACAAAAACACTTTATTATATAACGTTTGTTTGAAAGCTATGCGCAACAGTAATAACTCATGAATATGTATTCTGCCAAAGTAATCGTTCCTCCGGAGAACTACTTTAGCGTATCTGTCCGTCTCTCTGTCCGTAGAAAAAGTTTGTCCGGACAACTCCTTCTAATGTAATGGATCAGTTTCAACGAAAGTTTCAAGATATATTAACTACCACCTGAAGTTGTGCTTCCAGGTATTATTTTTTCAATCTGACCCTCTTTTTTACGGAGAAATGACCCTTTGTTGAAAAATACTTGTCGAGACAAATCCTCCAAAACTATTGCGCCAATTTCAACGGAAGTTTATATATGTGGTAACTGCCCTCTGATATTGTGCATCCAAGTAGTACGTTTTCATTCCGACCCTTACAGAGGAGTTATGGCCCTTTGTGGAAGAAAAAAAACTCTGTCTGCCTCATAATTATATATACTACTGGTCCGATTTCAATGAAAGTCTACAGATATGGTAATTACCCCCTGGTGTCATGCATCAGGGTAGTATTTTTTCATTTCGACCATTTTTAAGGAGTTAAGGCCCTTTGTTAAAAATCTTTGTCTTGACAACTCTTTCTTAACTACTAGGACGATTTCAGCAAAACTGGTTCATCTGGGCTAACAAGATTTGGTATGTTAGAATGTTTGGCATTGGAAGGGAGTACAGGAAGTATGTCAGTGACCTGTATACTTAACTAATTACCGATGGGTGACTATGGATTGCTTTGCAATGGTTTGTCTTAGTTAGCCCTTTGCCTACAGTTCTGGTTTATATAGGAGCGGGTCGTATTAGTTAACCTTTTGCTTACAGTTCTAGTTATTATTTTTGATGTTGCCTTTTGCCCATTCACTAATCAAAATATGAAGGAATATTACATTATTTTATATCTTTAACTCTAAACAAATAAAGCATCCTTGTCTGACCATACAAACATTTTATTCTAGCAAATTTGATTTTGTTACCTTGAACGAAGGACATGGTCATCAATGTTTACAAAACTTAAATCCATTCACATGAACAACCTACTTGCCAAATATCAAGACCCAATGACTTTTGGTCATGAAGAAACACAACTTAAAGGAAAAGTGGAAAGAAAGCTATGTTTTTCTTTTCTTTTTTGAATCAAAAGTGTTATATGACAAATTTACCGGTTGTCAATTTTTATGAAATTCCTAGTATTGGAGGTTATTATTGGTAGCCAACTTTCAAGCAAGTACGAAAAATAGACTCGTTTTAGAACTATGTAAATTAACGTGTCAAAAAGGAAATTTTCTCATTAGTAATGAAATTTCACATACTTTTCTGCTTTAATATTCAATAAAGAGAACAATTCTTTCTTAAAATAGTGTAATATTTGGAATCGAAATAACAGTTGGAATATGTTGCACACGATGATGATATAATGTTAAGGTAATTGTGTCATTTAAATGATCTAGGAGGAATTGTATTACCGCACCTTTAACACCCACACAGGTGTAAGTCAATGAGGTCCCATTTGTCATCAAATGAATTCTGAAAATAATTGTTCCTGATCAAAGCGTCCTATACCCATACCTTTTTGTATTTATCTTGTTTTGAAATTCCAAGCGGGGGCCGACGCTAATGTTAAATATACAGTGTCAGTAAATTTTAGCCGAAAAAACACCTCTATTTAATCAAAAAGTATCTCATGCAAAGTACATGTAGCTTTATGTTTCTATTTGTGCAATATTGAATATATAGAACTTTGTGTGTAGACGTATTAAATAATAATAAAAATATTCAGCCGTAATCCACTGAATATCTAGTCTGTTACAGTTCAGTGTCATTGTCGGTGGAAGAATCGGTAATATGAGTAAGGCGTGCGCTTTTGGCGAGCAATAACGTTTTCAGAGAATCAGTTGAAGCATTTCCTCATATGTATAGGGAAAATGGCATTGGCTTATGCAAATATAAATACTGTACATCCGTCCGTTTTTGACATTTTACGAGACGTTTGTACTATATTCATTATAATTATATATGATTAAATTTAAAGTGACACATACATCCATGTATAATATTATATCTCATTAATGGATTTGAGAGACATATAAAAATGTTTGACCTGAATAAAAATGCCTTTAGTTGTTATTCCTCATAAATGTATCTTGGGCACAAAAAGGTACTTTGGGGTATATCTTTAAAGTACCTAAAAGTACCTCTGGCTTGATGTATACCTATAAAGTACCTCCATTTGGTTGGACTCTGATTTCTTCAAGGTACCTCAAAAGTCCTCATTTGGATTCTAGTTTTTTCTTCAAAGTACCCATTTCAGTTACTTTTTAGGCATACCTCAATTCTCAAACATAGGTTGATAAGGACCCAGTGTTATATGGGATTTTACTGTTGATATTACTTCTTTGACCCATAAGGTATACCTTTGGTACTCACATAACAGTACCTCTTTTTCCCTTGGGAAAGAACTAATCATTGTTCCTTTAATACATACTAAGTTGGTTTGCCATATTAGGTACCTAATTCTAAATTGTAAAATGTTTTGTTTTTTTGCAGTACCTTGCCATAAATTAACTTCAATATTTAACAAGAGACCCATGGGCCTGTTATGTAAAAACTGATGTTATCCATTTTGCCAAATGAAAAGAAATCTTTTTGTAACAAATATAACTTGAACTACATGTAATGCAAAAGTAGTGTGAAAGATCTGGGTAGTATATGTACTATGTACAAATAGTGGTTCTGTCAGTCAGCTGAATTTTAGTATAGCACCTTAAGTCCCTTCCATCTATGAAGAGTATTTGATTTTACCATATCTGGATCTTGAAAAGAAGATTTTTGAAATTTTAGTCAATTTGACCCTTTTTTGCCCCGCCCCTCAGGCCCCTGGTGGCTGGGGACCATATTATTCACAATTTTGGTTGACCTTTGGCCATGGAAGGTTTCTGCAAAAGTTCATTGAAATTGGTTCAGGGGTTTCTGAGGAGAAGTCGAAAATGTAAATTGTTTACGGACGCACGACGCCGGACGAAATGCTATCGCAATAGGTCACTTTGTCTCAGGTGACCTAAAAATAGAAAAGAAAAGTCCATAATTTTTCTAAATTAAGTACAGCTCTATAAATAGAAAGCAACAACGACAACACAGGTTTAGATATCAAAGTTTTATTTTTATCATTTAAAATGATACAGTACCCATTGTCTTCTCAAAACATAACAAAATAACAAACTAAATTAAATCAATGTAGTTTTTAAGCACTCCAATATATGTATAAATGGTACCAGTATAATAAAAGTTCAAACTCGTGCATTCTGCAAGCAGATTTCTGAAAAAACATGTTATATAAAATACAAAACGTACAAAGAAAGTGTCTAATCCGATATTTATATACTGTGGTAAGATATTTAAAATAATTAAACAATATCTCATCATAAGCTTCATATAGCTTTGGTCACATGACTTTCTTTTATTAATTCTGACCAGCTTTGCTTCATAATCATATAATGTCATAACAAAATGCCTACCAGTTATATTAAGATACAAATTTTTTACATTGATCTTTGACCAAATGACCTTGAGCCTTGGTACCTAAGTTGTTTGATTTTGATGAACTTTGCTTCATAATGTCATAACAAATTGTTTACTAATTAAGATATGCTAAATGTGACCTTGACTTTTGACCCACTGACCTTGAGCTTTGATCAGTTGCTACCTTTTTTGCTTCATAATGTCATAACAAAATGTTTACTAGCTAAGAGATAAAAAATGACCTTGACCTTTGATATAATGACCATGACCCTTGATCATTTGACTTCGACCAATTTTGCTTCATAATATCATAACAAAATGTTTACCAGTTAAGAGTAACAACATTTGAAAATGTTCATGCCAAAATCTAAGATGGCTGATTAAAATCCAATCAGACCAAAAACTTACCAAGCAGAACTAAGGTCAAAGGGAAATCATTGTGTTTAATTTAAAAAAGATCATTTATTTCCATCAATATATTGCAAAAGCAAAAAATCAGATGGATAGCTGGACGGACTGGTTTACCCGATTACTATAGGACAACCGCATCTCTGATGCAGGGCCCTCATTATATGTATCAAATTATGAAAAACATTAATACAGCACGTTCCCCAAATTCGTTAATGAATGAAATGTAAAGTAATATTTTTGTTAACATATGGAGACAATCACATTAGAAAAATATGTATTCACCACCTCGTTTCCATTACAGGTGTATCAAATTATGCCTATTGAGAGTTAGAGTCATCATCATGTAATCAAGATCTGAATTAATAGAATATGTTCGCAAGCATAAAAATCGAAGGTTCACAGTTCAAATTGTATTTTACGAACTAGACATTGTTCAGGAAGTTAAATCGCCTCATGCATTGCAGAAGTTAATCGGGGCCATCTGTTGTCATTTGGGTGCCATTATTACCTATTTCCATTCATAAAGATTGAGAAAATGTAAACTTATTGATGCTATCAGCAGTGCTCTCAAACATAAGGAGAAATAGTTATTTCACTGAAAAAGAAATGTTCAACTTAGCTTGTATAAGTGCAGTACTGGCCTGTACTCGTCACTAGTAGCTATTAGTATCTTTTCAATATATGCAATCAAAAAAGGCATACAGTTATTTTGTCCAAAGAACAGTTAGTTGTATAAAGGATTGACTTGAGTAATAACTGTTCTGCAGATAGCACACAACCTGCTGGTTGATTCCAGATGCAGAACGTGTGCCCACATGGCACCAAGAAGGCACTCCGTAGTCTATCGGTGCATATTCCACAATCTCCATCTGTTGGAAGTCTCATTGAGACCTAAATCAAACAAAAAAGTAGCTTATAGAGACTTGATTAAACTATATAAAAAAAATCAGTTAAATAATTGTTGTAACTTGAAGCCCAATATGTTAATATTTTCAACTGTCCTCTATCTTATTTAATTGTCAATCTGCATGTCCAATCAACATTTTTATGATTAAAAAAAAGTATACATCCAAATTAGTCTACTTGTAAATTTAAATATAAAAGCAATTTGATGCACCGGACTATTGCTGGTTGTATCATGATAATTCTTTGGATTTTTTTTGTAACAGTTTGAGTTACAACATACACACAACACAACTTACTGTTGGTGTCCCAGCATTGACCCATAGGGTTGATGCTGGTGTCTGTACATTTACTGGTGTTGTTGGGGCTGGTATGGCCGACATTGTAGAGATAGGAGTTAAAATTGTTGTGATGGGCCTTACTGGTGGTGTCACGACAGGCATTGTTGTGGTTGGGGTTACCGGTACTTGTGATGCTGGTGTAGTTACGTTGCCCATAGTGAAGACATTTGGCGAGGTCGACGTAGCTACATGACTGTATTCCACAAATGGATCAGGCAAATCAAATCCATCAGAATCCGATGATCCAGTCTCGAGGCCCTCAATGTCAAAGAACAAACTCTGAAAATATGCAATGATTTTCATATTAAAATTGATCAGTTGTAATTGAATACATGTACTTCTTTTTTGTAACTTAATGTATGTTGCACATAAAATTGATAACCATAAAAATGTTATGCATATTTGTTCAATAAACATTTACAAAATCAAAATTGTGTTAAAATTTAATTGAGATTCATAACCATACCTTGTTGAAAGGTTATCAATGTTTGCAAATAATTTGCCTGAAGTACTAGTATGTAATGTATGTTCGAAATATTAATTGCTTGAAAGTTTTGAATTCACAAAGTACTCTCTATAATAGCCTTGCAAACCCATATAAACCTATAAAAAATACATGTGCTTGTAATGATACAATTTACATAGGGAGACAAAATAATTTTTGAATGATGATGCATGCAAAAAAAAAACTGTTTAAAAAAATAAGAGCAAGATAAAAAAATAATAATAATACAGCACTTTTCATTTTAAAACTCTTTCCTAGCAGTCAATCAAGTTTTGATAATACCATTTATCATACCCGGTATATGTTCATTTGTCACTGAATTTAGTTGTTGATGTGCAACTATTATGAGTTGGCTGATAATTAATCCAACCTGTGTAATGTGTAATTGCATTTGTACATACCTTTTCCTTTGTTAGCAAATATATGCGTGGTTTTTGTGTACACACAACATTTGTCAAGTAGTTATCAAGAGGGAAGCTTGTTTCTGGGATCACCTCTCCTTTGCTGGTGCCAAGTTTTGTTTCCATTTTCCTGATTTTCCCCTTGGAATTCTGGCCATTTGGAAAATACCTCTCCTCTAACCGGTTCAGTGTAAGGCCATAAGTACTATCTGATGGAAGTGATAATGTTCCTGTTCCTCCAGTTGTGGAACCCCTACTGCTTTTTACCTGGGCATAGCGACGTTCCCCATAGAGAAAATGCATCCAGCCAACTTGGATTGAGGAAGTAGATAGTTTTTTCTTCTTTCCTAATGACTGCTGAAGTTGCTAATAACCAATTAAACAAGTATGAATATAATTTGGAAAATCTTCAGGATTATTTCATCATTCTATGTACATGTACCAATTATACTTTGTTAATCATATTCCATATATGTATCGTTTATTTTACCAATAACTTAACCTTAAACTATACTGGTACTGTACTCATTCTTTTAGATACACATATGTACTAAAATTTGACTGATTGCAAACTTTAATTATAAAGAAGTAAAAGAAATACACATATGTACAGAAAGGTGACAACTCACAACACTTGACACCATGATTAGCTATTACCAGTATAAATGAGTATTTCATCAGTTTAACTTTAATTGCTGTATACTAATTAATGACCATGGATACTAGCACTAGCAGTTACAATTCAGATTTAGAATTTAATCTGAATGTCCAACATTTTTCAATAAAACACATTTTTAGAAAAGAAGAGAAAAATTTCTATCATTTTGTTACATCAAAACCACATATAATGACTTCCAAACTAGCCCTGTAGTTGCAAATAATTTGCCACAAAAGATGACATTGTAATCCCCGCAGCTAGTAACTCAACTTTTAGCCATTTATCAGCAAGTCAGAAGCCAGGTTGGCCATCGTGAATCTGACTCTCAAATTAATAAAGTATAAACAAAGTTTGCTCATATTGCAAAATATTAATCAATCGCATGCCGGGAAACCACAGCCATCTTGCAGAGGTAGAATTTACATTGCCAAAATACACTTATATACTAAATTTGATTGAACTAATCCACAATATTTGCATTTTAACCAATCAGAAGCGATAAGAGTAGGATGCTTCAGACCAAATTAATAATGTCAACACCCATTTACCCTATAGAGTAGAAATTTAAATCATTCATTTATTGGACCCTGTCTCTCTGTCCAGAGGAAGAAACACATGTCCTTAAATACCAGGTAGACATTTGTACAAAATTAGTCCTCTTGGCTAATTGATGCTCCAGACCAACTATAATAACTCAAAATCCCTTTACTACTGAATGAGAAGTGATTTTTACAAATTCACCTTTATTTTCTTTATTTGGCCTGGACTCTCTGCCCGTGGTAGCATACTCTGTATAATCATAAAGTATATCAAAATTGATTCATATGGTGACACTTATTCCTAGCCAGCCGCATTATAAAATAAGTATTTTTATACTCACACTTTTTCTTTTCTTCTCTCTGATTTTCTGCAGGAGTCCCATTACATCAGCTTTTGGACCTGAATAAAAAATGTCATAAAACGTTTAATTCACACTAGGACACTGACAGGTCAGCAAGGGCCCCACCATGTGCCTGACTGTAAACCATCATGGTCTATTTCTAATAATGATGACCTTGACATTGGAAACTTTTTAAACACATTATTACACATCTACATATCACACTCTATGACCTTGTTTAATTTCAAAAAGATTAGCATTCTGGATTCTGCGATAAGGACAGTATATAACACCCATGGTCTATTTTTAGTAACAGTGACCTTGACTTTGACCTTAGAACATTTTTAAACCCCTGTTGCAAATATACATGTACGTATCACAATAAATAATTATCAAATGTTTAATTTCAAAATGATTAGTCCTTTAAAAAATTTGGATTCCGGAAACAAATGTGTGGATAGATAGACTAACAGCCACCATGATTACTATAGGGCACCCACATCTCCAATGCAGTGCCCAAACAAAGGTTTTACATTTTAATATTGCTTCAATTTGGTGTTACAAAATATTTTGCTATTTACCATTAAAGAAATATGAAATATTACCCCTCAACAAGTGAATTTTATTTCACATACCGGTCTGGTACAAATTCCAGGTCAATATCACATAATTATAACCCCCTCCCCCCAAATGAAGGGGAATCTGCTTGTCTATCCGTCCCTTCATTAATCTGTCTGTAGATTATATTTATGCGGTCTACTGGTGCCGATTTCAGTAAAGTTTTCAGATATGATAACTACCCCCTGATGTTGTGCATCCAGGTATTATTCTATTCATTTCCACCATTTTTTATGGAGTTATGGCGCTTTGTTGAAAATTATTTCATTTGTTTCATCTCCATTTAGGAACACGATTTTAGGAGAATTTTTCCATATTTCCAATTTCAGGATATGGGGCATGCAGGGGATATCTTATGTGTACATATTGTATTAAAGCATTCCGAACAAGGAACAAGACTACAAACATTATGGTATTTGCGTCAGACTACAGTGGGTGAGACACACAGTCAACTCTTCGTTTATACAACATTGACCCCCCTTTGCCCAACAATGCTCTGGATCAAATTCAGTATCCACTGAGCCATTCAGGACTAGTACCATTTTAAAGGTAAAAGTTGACGCATGGATGGCGGACAGACGTATGTTGCACCATGGCTATGACATAAGCTCACCAGTCCTTCTGACCAGGTGAGCTAATTTACAAAATTGGTGCAGATTAAAATTTAGGGAAGTTTTTACCCTATTAATACATTACACACAATTTAAATGTATATTTGATATCTCATTAATATTTCACTACATTATTTGACCATTAAGTTCTATGTTATTTTACTTTATTTTCCAAATATATTTCCTAATATAATAATATTATATAATAATCTGTTTTGTAAATTCATTAATTCAATCATGATAAGTTAAATGTATCTGTAAGAATTCCATCAAAAGTAACTTGTATGTCATTTGTGGGGACCAAAATTGATATGTCAGTAACATGGACAAATTTAATTGTAATAAATATTACCAAATAAGAAGCTCTGAATAACTCTCCATGCCAGCTGTATGCAAAGTTTTATCAAAATAGGACGAAAAACAAAGTCAGGAAAATATATTTCATGAAGGTAAATTCACTTCAGAACTCAATGGAAAAATGGCGTAATGTGAAAGAGACACGGCATGTCACTGATCTGGTATAGCATTCCATTGGAATCCTTGTCTGACCGTTCATTTTTCTCTCCTGGTAACATGAAGACCACTGGGTTGGGATCTGTAACAAGCCACTTTACTTCATCCTAATTCATGTACTTACCAGTGTTGTTATCAATACTATAGGCACCACCCGATGAGCTACCTGCAAAATTAAATGTGCAAAAATTGTAAACAAATAGTAAGAGGTTCGGGTGACCTTAATTGTTCACCTTTGTCACCTGAGTCAAAACGCTAAAACTGTACCCCCCTTTTGGACCCTTCAATGACTTCTTAGGAGTCCCAGTGTGCATTTATACAAATTGCAGTTTCCCATCTCTCAAGAATTTTCAATAAGCATTTAAGCAAACTTTTTTTATAGGACAGGTAACAATTTAAAGACCAAAACTCATGCCAAGATTACACCTCTCTTTTGGTTCAACCCTGCAGCCCCCAACCCCCTTCTTTGGAGCTAGTTGCCATTTAACGTTATAAACAAACTTAATTTTGGTCTGTCCAGACAACACTCCAACAATTTAACATTACCCATACCACATTACTTTCTGTCAATATGGATTAAGCCCCTTCATTTAAGTTTATATCAGTAGGCTGAACATTTAAGGATTGTTATATGGTTCATATTTCCATAACACATTTTAAAAACAAGAATACCGCGGGGCGGAACAATATAAGCCCGTCGAATGCCATAAAGTCAGTGTTATATACTTTCTTACATTGAAATAAGATCTGCATCATTCTAAGAGTGGTTAGCTGACATGCTATAAAAATGTAGGAGAAAATCTCCGGAGAAAAACATGAAATACTGAAATGAACAAAGGGCAATAACCTTTGCAAAAATAGTCGAATCATAATTCTTTTAAGGGAGACACAATTTCATATCATGATGATAATAGATACCGAGTTTCAAAGAGATCTGTTGAAAAATGTAGGAGAAGATTGCCGGACAAAAATCAAATACTGAAATAAACAAAGGGCAACAACTTTTGGAAAAATTATCAAATCAAAATTCTTTTCAGAGAAACACAACAACATATAATGATTATTTAGCCTACTAAGTTTCAAAGAAATCTGTCAAAAAATGTAGGAGGAGATCTCCGGACAAAAAAATCAACTACTGAAATGAACAAAGGGCAATAACTTTTGGAAAAATTGTCTAATCAAAATTCTTTAAAGGGAGACACAACTTCATATCATGATTATAATGTAAACCAAATTTCAAAGAGACCGATCGAAAAATGTAGGAGGAGATTGCCGGACAAACCCATACCATAATACTCCCGTCAAATTTGACAGGTGTATAATAAATAAACAAACGTACCTGCTCCAGTATCATCATGGCCAGTACCAGTACCTGTGTTACATGCAAAAGAATATTACACAATGACATGATAAAGAACTATTACACAATGACATGATAAAGAACTATATAAGATGGCATGCATGCTATAACAGGTTTCGCACAGAAGTTCTACTATGAAATTCAAAGCTTTTTACTAATTTTAAGGCCTTTTAAGGGTCTTTTTCAGTAGAAATAAGGCGTACAATATCCCGCCATCCGCAAAAGTACCCTGGGTGCCCCTTTACTCATCATATTAACACAAAAAAACACAAAAATCTAACACATAGGTAGGGGAAGATTATTTCAGGTCACAACTCCACTGCCATGTTTGTAAACAACAAGAGGCACAGAGGGCCTGTATTGCTCACCTAAATATTTAAGCAGTCATAGCAAAATATTCTCATTAAATATTATTATATTGCGCTACAAATATTTCCCTCGCAAACTTTGTCAGCTCCATCTGTTGAAACTACCAGCCATATATTATTATAAGATTCTATTATTTTTGGTTCTTCTTCAGAAGTAACTCGACATATTTTTCCCTGTGACCTTGTAAGTAGGTCAATGTCATTTTCCTTCTCATACTTTGTAAGCTCTATTCCAAATAGCTACCAGCCAAATCTTATGAATCCATTCCTTTTGGTTCTTAAGAACAAATCCTTTAAAATTTTCCTTAAGGTAGGTTGAGGTCGCAAACTTTGGTGAGCTCTATCCCAGGAAGCCACCAGCCAAATATAAAGATTCTATACCTTTTAGTTCTTCAGAAGAGGTCGTTTAAAGAGTTTGACACATTTGACTCCGGTTACCTTGAAAGAAGGTCAAGGTCATTTTCATTCTCAAACTTTGTCGGGCTCAATCCCATGAAGCAAACGGGAATATACCTGTAAAGTGTGGGAGAAAAGCTGATCTTTCCCAGCTAAAATGTGAGACACACCTGTGATTAACAGGTGTCTTTTCTTTTTGTTTATTCAGAACGCAGGCATACTGGAATCACAATTATTGTATTATTAGGCCCGATTCAAACTATTTTATGACCATGTCATTCTGTTAACAAACAAAAAGTAAGATATATATGCATAAAGACAAGTGCTGTCAGAGTGACATAATGAAAACTTACAAGGGGTAGGTCTGAGTGGCTGCCACACAACTCCTGGTCGGAGTACCATCAGGACAGTTTGTGGGTTTAATGAAGCCCAGTAACTTTGGCTGTCAACTTCTGTTCCATCCTCTTCCAAAACCAGAGTGACTTCTTCCTCAATCTCAAATTTCTCCTTACCTGAAATGATGAATATAACATATGAATAATTATTGTAATTAAATCTGCTCAAATTGCATCAATGTGTTGGGTTGATAAAACCATGTAATTGACCTAATCAGCGATGAACCATGTGAACCCTTAACATATTTTCTTTTTGGCGTAATGATGAAGTCAGAATGGAAACTTTTATACTTTTGATCATGTGACCAAAAAATTGTTACTTTTTTTCTCCCACTGAAAGTTAGCTGAATTAACAGTATAATTCATTGAGGTGATGAAACAGGACAGCAAGAATAATATTTCAAGCTTGAATAGTCAATACTGGTATGTACCATTATCATTTGTACTTACAAACAGATACACAATGCTGGTAATTAGAGCAAGTGATCCCTTTTCTAATAGACCGGTCAGATGAAAATACTTTCATGGCTTTCGCCGGTTCCGGTACTAAGCCAGGTTTCTCTGTATCAGCCATGTCAAATTTCCTATTCAACCCTAAAATAAAAGATAAACACAAAATAAATATCAATATTGCATTGCTCATTCATAGAACTTTACATAATAACTTCAAGTTGAATAAAAATTAAATCCAGTAACATACAAATAAATATTTATATTTAATTTAACAATACACAATCTTTCACAGAAACCAGACAAACTCACCTCAGATCTATTGACTTTTTATGAGATATACACAAATATCCTTATAAAGAAAACTGCAAAATTCCAGCATAATCTTGTAATTTCCAAAATGGTAATCAGTTCTGTTATTCACCAATACTTATAGGTATATTAAGTATAAATAAAAAAACTCCCTTAGCTAAAAGAAATGGTACAAAAATCATTAAGTCACCATTAAAATGCCACTGAAATACCATTTTTTAGAACATACATGTACCTGGTATAAGAAATATAATTGTTCCGTGCTTGGATCAATAAGCATTAAAGTTTGTTGAGAATTGAGAATTTGAATATTTATACCAGCCATGCCAGTTGGTTTGCCATATATACAAAACATTTTAATTTGAGATGTTTTGAAAAGATGTTTAAATCCAATTCAGAAATGTTTAACCTTACAACACAACTTATCAAGACATGTATACATAATTGTTGAGAAGTTCACTCCAACATAATTGAAAGTTATTTTAAACATTGTCAAAATATTATGGAATTGAGAATACTGAAAGTGACTGGTGGATGTTTTCTATCAAATATTTTGTTGGCTGGAAGTTTCATTGACACATTAATTATACCATTAATTACCAAACCAAATTCATAATTCAATTGAAAATTAATGCAATGTACCTCATTTAAAATCCATTTTTTATGGTAATTGGATTTTACCATATATTGGCAAAGCATATTTGGCTCAAATATATGAAAAGTAAATGGAGTTTTACTGATTTTTAGAGAAAGAAATGGTGCCTAAATGGAAAATAACTGGTTTCTCATAAATAGCAACACATATGATATAGTAAGCATGGTTTTCCACAGGAAAGAAAAATGGGGTTTAAACGGAGTTTCAATGGTACAAAACTATACGGATAAGAACTTTTTTCAATAGCGTTTCATTTCAATAAGAGTATACATACAATATTTTACACACATGCATGCATGTGTAGCAGAGTTTTAATGTATTATGCTGTGCTATGTTCTACCAAACATGTGATGTGTATGTGTTGTTATTATGATGTACATGTCACATGGTGTGATGTACATGTCACATGGTGTGATGTTTACCTGTATAACTATGTTATTTACATACATGTGTGTATGTTTATACATGTAGTATGCCATGCAGTGGTTCTGTAAAGTCCAGTGTGCTATTGGTCAGTAGATTGTTTTCACTGGTCAGTATTCTTTGGTCACATTTGGCAGGAGTTCTTTGTGTCTGTTTAGGAAAAGCTGTCAGACAGAGCTGACATACTGGCCATAGACATATCAGACATACTACTTGAACTGTTCATTTTCTCTATTTTCTTTAATAAATAATTTCTTCACATTTAAAGTAGTTTGGTTAGGGTTCTAGAAAAGTAAAATCTATTGTGAATTAGTATATTAATAAAACTTTATGTAAATTATCAGATGTTTGAATTATTGACCATCTGGTCTGTGGTCTTTATGTTTAGTGTATTTCATGTGTGAACTCTCATGAATATTTTAACACTAAACAGGGTAATGATCAGTGCAATTTTATCATTACCGAGAGAAAGGTTGTATCTCATTGATAGAATGAATAACTATTTAGAGTTTCATTTGATGGAATGATCATCTGTTCACCATGGGTTTGTGCCATACACAGGTGTGTAATATATACATATTAAGGATCTTAAATGAGTTTTCATTCATATGAGATTTTATGACACAAGTCTTAGGAGTTTTTATTTTTGCAACCCTTCGCGGGAAAAAAAATAAAACTTCGAGACGTGTTTCATAAAAGCTCATATGAAATGAAAACAAATTTAAAATCCTTTTTATCACATAACTCAGAAAACTTACATTTTGACAGGTTTTAAAGCCAAATGTAGAGGGCTTAATCAAACAGAGACAGACATTTTGTTGCGCCATTCACAATTTATGACGTCATGTCATTGTCCATATTATGAAATCAAAATACGCTCCAGGGTATATAACACTAGTAACATATATATATGTAAAAATATTACACGGGCGAATTCACTGGATAACAGGCCGATTATGTGATAAATATGTATCAGTTTGTATAATTTCCCCATAATTTGTATATTTTAACTTTACTATTTAAAGTTAGGTTTAGTATTTTTGCATTACTTTTATGTAAAATGGTTCACTAGATTTCCGTCTAACTATTTTTAGAGATATATACACTGTAGTTGAGAAATGATAGTTCTTAACTACTTAAAAAGTAATTATCATGTATGGTGTAACCAGTATAAACATCACATGTGTTAGTTAGTATGTAAAGGTATGTCCCTTTTCTCTATATATGTATTGTAATTGTGAATCGTTGTATTAAATGTAGTCTTTTGTGTTTGTGTAAATGAATGTTGAACAATGAATAATTTCACATGCTGGTTGAAGAAAATAAAATATATAACGATTGATTGCCATTTGTATACCCCCCTCTCCTAATACATGTATGAAATAAGTTATTCTTAGACAACAGGGAAATCCTAAGAGGTGAAACAAGGGCAATTTTCAATATCTTTGTCAACCCCTGTGCTATAACGTCAGATGTAATTCTATTACGTCTTTGCTTTATGCTTCATGTATTGTGCGTAAATGACGCCATATCCTAAATCAAACACAAAACACTTGCAACTGTAAGAAACATGAGACAAGCAATAGTACATAGGCTACACATTTAAGCTATATACAATTCTTAGACTATTGTCTGGGCCCTTTACATATCACGACGGTAATCAGATTAGACCTTATATCATAGTATTACCTACCTATGCAAAAACAGCCACCATGAAACTTGGAATAATATGGAGTGATGTCCCCTTGAAATTATAATAAAAAACCCAGACCAACAACAAAATTCAGGAAAGAATAATTAATAGATCTAATCAGTGGGAGGAACTTACATCTTTAGAGGGTGGAGAGTGGATTTAATTAAACAAAGCGAATACTTGTGTGTGTGTGTGTGTGTGGGTGGGTGGGTGGATGGGGTGTGTGTGTGTGGGGGGNAGCATTAAAAAAAGGAATAAGAATTTACTGTTTGATAAAATAAACGTAAATTTATACAATGTTTAAGTCAGGGACGTAACCAGGACTATTAGTATGTGGAAGCATACGAAGCGCGAGTAGGGGGTGGGGGGTTACCCCCCTCCCCCGAGATTTTTTTTTAATCTGGAACCCATTCTGGTGCAGTTTGAGACATAAAATACTTATCATTTTCACATTTGGCTTGTAGTATTTTTTTATCAAATGCATTATAATTAGTTCCATATGAACAATTAGGAACATTTTCGTTAAATAGGCCTAGTCAATAAAAGAAACAATATCAATGAGATTATGAATTCACTGAGGGCCCAGGATTATATGAGTTGTTAAAGTTTATCACATACAGTTCTACGATGTGATCCTTGTTAAAAGTATACTTGAAAAAAATACGTGGAAGCCCGTGCGTACGCCTGGTTACGTCCCTGTTTAAAGTGTAAATTCAAAGAAATATATCTATACCCTGGATGTTGGACATCACACATTACACCCTTGTATAAGACGTTGTTGGTCAATATATGACTTCAGGGTTGGGGGGGGGGGGTTACCAAATTGGATCTTCGCTAGTGGGTTTAAATGTAAATATGATAATTATATACTAAAAGCTTACCGTTTCATTCGTCCCTGCATACAGCTAGATTGGTCAATCCTCTTGCTAGTACTAACAGACTACTCTGTACGCGTAATTATACGATGTTGATATGTTTATGTCAACTTGTTGCATACAATGCAATATGTCGACTTTTATTTATTGACATTCTATTTTCTTCTAGTTTCCACAACTGTATTATTCATTTTTCACGACTATTTTTGGCGATAAGTTTTGATACAACACAAAATATCGACTTAAATTTATGAACCTTATCGATATGTCGATTTGCCGCATCTCGACATTTTGTTTTTACATCTAAAGTATTACGGAAAGTTATGATATATCACGAAATATCGACATTTATATAACGAGATCTTGTGTAAAATGTCGTTAAGTCGACATACCTTATGTCGATAAAGTGACATTTATTACAACAAGTAGAGGTCCATTTACGTTTCCGTAGTCACCTGAGTTCATCATCATCATCTTCCATTAAGTGACAGATCTCCTTGATGGGGTGCAATTGTCATTGTGAGGGGTTCCTAGAGGTGGCAGTTAAAAGCTTATTTTTTAGGGTATTTTCGTATATGAATATTTATATTGATTTGATGCGGTTGTGATCTGATGAAATTTGTGAGCCCCCCTTGTTCTCCTGTCCCCTTGAGTAAGGTACTCGGCTGATGGAATAGCGATGTGCCCGTTTATGATCTTGTACATCATGGTTAGTCTGGATTTTGCTCTACGTTGTGCTAAAGATTCCCAATTAGTTATATTATAGATACTGGTAGCTCAATTTCATTGTTGAGATAAGATGTGATGTGGAAATCAATATGTATACAAAATGAAATACAAAACTTGTCATGTCATCAAAGGATAAGAATTTTAAAAATATTGGTAAATTTTCCCTATGGGGCACTGCCCTAGCCCCATGGGGATGGGGTAGGAATCCTAAATTTGCTATGTAATACCCTCATCCACCAAAATGATTCTGACAGTTTGAATAATTTTCTGCTGAAAATGAATAAAATATACCCAACCAAATGTGTTATTTCCCTTTATAAACTATAGTAAACTTTACCCCCTCCCCAATGTAGAACGGATGGCCCGGAGGTCCTGAAATATACATTTAATTTTCCCTTTGGGGCCCGCCCTGGCCCCTGGGGTTGGGGTAGGAATCCAAATTTTACAATTTGAAAACCACTTTCCTCCAAGGATGAATCTCACCAAGTAAGAATAATTTCCTACCGAAAATTGTCAAAATATACCCAAAAGTGTTGTTTCCCTATATAAACTAAAGTGAACTTTACCCCCTCCTCAAGGGAGAACGGATAGCCCAGGGGTAGTGATATTTACAATTGAAATAAAGCCCCTGATGATCTTTCCATCCATGCACAGAAAATGACTGTTGTACCTCTGAGTCTGGAGAAGAGAATGTTTAAAATATTGGTTAATTTTCCCTTTTGTGCCCCGCCCTTACCCCTGGGGTTGGGGTAGGAATCAAAATTTTACATTTTGAAACCATCTTCCTCTAAGGACGATTCTCACCAAGTAAGAATAATTTCCTGAAGAAAATACTCAAAATATACCCAAAAGGTTAATTTCCCTATATAAACTATAGTATCAATGCAGAGAAAATGACTGTAGTACCTCTAAGTCTGGAGAAGACAATTTTTGAAATATCGGTTACTTTTCCCTTTCGGGCCCTGTTCCGGCCCCAAGGGTTGGGGGAGGAATCCCAAATTTACAATTTTGTAGCCTCATCTACCAAGGATGATTCTGACCAAGTTTGTAAAAATTCCATCCACTGGTTCTTGAGAAGCAGTCGAAAATGTAAAAAGTTTACGCACGATGCACGACGGCCGACGACGGACAGAAAGCGATCAAAATAGGTCACTTGAGCAAAGCTCAGGTGACCTAAAAATCAATATAAATTTATTTTATTTTACAAACCAAAAAATATATAAACATACAGTTACATAGTAACTTACAATGAACAGGTATATACAGAATAGGAATAGAATGTGATTTTCTGGGACGTTAATTTCACTTGTAGATAAATTGACGATGTTTTATACTCTTATGACAAGTATTTGAGTATCTTCTTATTTATACTTCAGAACATCACAGTCTTATAGTTATCATGGTCTACTGTTTAACGTAACATTAGCGTACCGTACACCAACCATGGTCAATTCAGTTCCAAAGTTAGATCATATTGAATTGGATTTCCTGAATAATGAAAAACTTCCGTCCTTCCTTGCGCATCGAGTTTACATGTCACAGTTAACTATTACCAGCTGACGATACAGGTGGATGAAGGCTATTGACAAGAGTATGGAACGTAGCCATCATGTTTTCATTAGGACATTTTATATTTCATTATGCCATAAGTAGGTTATTAATTTGTGCGCACGGTTTGATGTTTTACCATGGCCATGTGCCGTCGGGGGCTCCGTACATACCTCATACCTTTATTCTTTGATTATGTGATTTTTCTCCAAAACATGCAAATGACGTCTATGGCTGTGAACAATTTTGGAGAAGATTTTGTGAACAAATACAACTTAGGCCAAAATAAAATGTGCTTTTACTGAAGATGAAATCGTGAGCATGATTGAGTTTTGGTTGCAATTTCTGTCTTTCTTTCGAAGAGAAGATTTTCAAGCAGACTGTCGCTAAGCATTCCTTTGGAAACAAAACTGCATTCCTCTTCTGGCCGACTTGTTTTTGTCCTGATATGAGATTAAACTTATTATCAGGACTGATGACAAAAACCTTTCCAAATTGTTTAATACCATTTCCCGACAAACCGACGATGTGCTATCTTTAAAAAAGCAAGAAATTGATTGTCCGCGCCAATCCTAGATACCCTACTAAACATAAAAATCATTGACACCACAGGCTCTTCTACTTCATCAGCCTTCCCAAATATTACAACATGACCAATAGGATCCGCTTACTGCTAAGTTCTACGATAGGCGTGCTGATTTAGATATATCTATCGTGAACTTTCCCTTTAATAGTAACATCCCTGCTTCCCAAACTCACATCGTGAACTTTACATTGTCACAGTTGATTCGGCATTCAGGAGCTTGCTCCGAATATCATAATTTCCTTGGTATGAAGGAACTATTTTTTTTATATTTATCATTCTCGTTAGCTTGCCTCGAGGGTTTAATGTCACTACCCCGCTCCCTACTTTGAGGGTGTGACATCACTTGGACACATTCTTACATGGCGATGTCACCAAGTTCTGTTTTCATTGTATTTTAAGGGCCCCTATATAAAATTTCATTTTGTTCATAGTCAGCTTTAGATTTGTCTATTTTGAGTTCGAATAACGGTTATAATATAACTAAGGGTGTCCCTGGTTCCGCCAATGAGGACTTCAACTTGTTAGAACTAGTCAGACCTAAGGCGTCATCACCACATTTGCAGTTAGATAGTTCCAATGGTTAACCACGCAATTGCACTTCGTGGAGTTCACCGAAACTGCTTCCATTGGTAACCTTCTGTTGCTGCGTAATTGGTTTCTATTAACAATCTATCGTTACCAGCATCGTCCACAGTGTTCATATTATAAACTTGTAGGAAGCAGTAAGTCTTATGTACTATACTTTTGCCAGCCCACGTCGTTTGAAGGGCTCTGGTGCGTTAAGACTTGTAGTTTGGTTATCCTTTATTAACAGTCGTTGAACGTTCTCCAGATTACATATCCTTCTTTCCCCGACAATATGTCACACGATACCACATTGTTAATTATAAAATTCTGGTATGGTAGCGTGAATGTTTTGCTTTTATAAATATTGGGATCAGCAGGTTCTGTTATGATCATGCATGGTTGTATTTATACTTATCTCTCACAGTGCCGAGCAAAAGTATTTGTAGTTTTAAGGTAGAGACTAAGTCCCCAGTGCGGGACTGGAACCCTGGGCAAATCCAGTACCACGAACGCATTAGTCTCTTTATGCACATTTGGACGGTGTGCACACAGTGGGAATCTTTCTTGTTTTTAAGTAGGAAAGCAATATGTCCAGCCTCAGGAGTTCGATTCAACTTTATTCACACAAAATATGATCAACTTAACTGCTCTATTGAATTTTCAAACCAAATATAGTGACGATCCATGCAGTTTAGAAAGAGTAGAATTTGGAGGGGAAAGCACTCTTAAATTCAAATTTTAGGCCCAACCTCTTTGGCTCAAGGGGAACATATTGGCTCAAGGTTACTCCAGGCCAAATTTAGTAAATATTTCTTTATCAGTACTGAAGTAGTGTTTTGATAATTAAACACCAATTTCTCTTTAGGGCCACATTCCTCTGCCGCCAGGGGGGTGGGGCACACCCTCTGTGTATACATTGTTTATACATCCATCCCACTAGGTACAAAGTTGCTCTAGAGTTTATGAGGTTGAAATTCCTTCATTGGAAGGAGAAGGAATTTGAATACTTTCCTATATTTCCTTTATCGGGCGATGCCCTCTGCTCTCAGTTTGTACGACAATAAGTCTCTCCCAAGTTAAGGATACCCAAGATTAATTTTTGTCAACATCTTGTTTTTGTAAGGAAAGAGGATATTAAAGATGTTCCTCTGTTCCCCTATTGGACCCCACCAATCTGCCTCTAGGTGGGCCACACCCTACATTTATCCAATGTTGATTTCTCTTGGCCTACAGACATTCCAGATTTTTTTTTATTCAAACTTTTAATCCATACAAGAAAAGAATTCTGAAAAAATCCCTGTATCTCTTTCATTGGGCACTGGCCCTCTATCCGTAAGAGGGCCACGCCCTCCATTTATATAATGTTAATTTCACTTGGAACACAGATGCTCCAAATTATAAATGGTTAACATTCCTTTTTTTTTGTAAGGAAAGAAAAGAATTAGAGATTTATCTCTATTTGGCATATTTAGCCCAACCCTCTGTACCCTGGGGGCCACACACTCCATTCATACAACAATGCTCCATGCCAAATTAAGTGAAAACCTCACTCGCCATTGTGGACTAGTACATGTAACTTGTATTAAAGGAAAAGTTGATGGACAAATGATATACAGATGACCGATGCTGTGCTACAGTAGGAGCTTATATGGCTCTTTCAATCAAGAGAGATAAAAACTAACAGTTTCCCTGTTTTACCATAAGTGCCTAATCCATTTGTTGTAATATGCAATAAAATCTACTTAAATTAAACTAAACCATATATGCACCTTTTTATAGGATTTCCATCATACACATCACATGTCATTTTTTTTTTTTTTAATTGGAAATTTGGTCTCTAATTGCTGTCATCATAATAATAAAGCAAGGTTAACAAACCTTGTGATAACATAATATGTATTACTTTTTCTCCGACGTTTAGAAATGTTTTACATTTGATAACACAGGAGTGGATGTGTCGCCTGCGCAGGCAATTCTAATGAGATTATGAAGACTGGAGGTTGATTGTCCTAAGGAAACTGGACTTATCACACGGAAATAGTTTTTCTATTTATAGTAACAGTGACATTGAACTTTGACGTTCAGACCTGAAAAGCAATCCTTAGCAAGCACTATTGGTAAGAAAGCACTGTATGAAGTCTGAGTTTGAACAACCTAAAGAAACTCTAGTTATTGGAAGGAAACAGATTTTCTATTTATAGTAATGTTAACCTTGATATTTGATCTTTGGACCTGAAAAACAAAGAAAGCACTTTTAGTAAGAAAGCACTGTAGAAAGATTGAGTTCAATCAACCCTCAGGAACTCAATTAAGTTATCGCATGGAAACACAATTTCTATTTATAGTAACGGTGACCTTGACTTTATCTTCAGATATGGGTGACGCCAACAAAGTACAGTAATACCTATGTCGCCTCGCGCGTTGCAGGCGACACAAAAAGTACAAATTAAATACTGTACCACCCCTGCAGGTTGGGGATCAGGAAAAGAATACACCTGCTGTTACCCACTGCATGTATCGTAGGAGGCGACTAATGCGGGAACCCCCTTGCAGAATTGGGTCCACTATTGGGGGACATGAAAGCGACCAAAATAAATCTACTGCACATATTGCAATACTTGGGATCTTGATCTTTCTATCTACTTCTTACTATCTTTTATTTCCTAGCACCTTGCTTGACAACACCCACTTTTGGCTTGAATGTTGAGCTTTCGCCCAGGTGAGGAAGGCAATGGGTTCTGTTCCCAGACCGGGACATACCAAAGTCCTTAACAATGGTAGTTGTTATTCCCTGTTTAACGTTCAGCATTTAGGGGAATGGCAACAACTGGTTCACCCTTTGTCTGTATAATGTGGCCGGGCGGAATGCTGTGCTGGGTTCCTTTGGCATGGCATTTCAGTGAGAAAGCGCTATAGAATCGGCATCAGATCCGCGCTATCACAAGGAGGCAAGAACACCAACATACTCCGTCTCCTGAATACACACACGCAAGCATGCATACACTACACACATGGAGGCACTTTCTTAAATGACCTTAGCTGTTAATAGGATGTAAAACAAAATTAAACCAAACCAAACTATAATTTTACACATAAAACAAGAGGCCATGTGCTGTAAAAGGAGTTTATTATTAATAAATATATAATATAATGTCTAACACAGGTATATAAAGTTGTAAAGTGTAGAAAACAGTAATATCCCAACACCTGTAATATCACCTGTTGTGATTGCATGAACACGCAGGACGTTTCCACCGTCTCCACGATTCACCGAATGCTTGAGATAAGAATAGGCAAGCATTCTATCCCAGCAGTAGAAATGTAGTAGGATTGATTATTTTAAATGCATATTTTACATTGTGCTCAGTCTATGGTTAATATATTTGTCGTAAGAACACAGAACCCTCCTTGTTTACAGAAGTCATAGACCGGTGACCTTTTACTCGGATTTTGTTGATTTTGTTGATTTAAACTTCTACATAAAAAATAATTTGCTTCAATGATCTTGAAAAATTTCAATGTAGAATTTTTAAAGTTATTTTTATACCTATTTTTCAGCCACCCTTAATTTCCATAAATAGGATTAAAGCTGTTCCAACTTATTCCAGGAACATCGTAGGGTGTGATGTCAATGGAACTGAACAATTGAAACCCAATCCAAAATTATTTTATTAATTTTGTAATAATCAAACCTGATCACCGTGACTGGACTTTCAATACAACTGATACCAGAATCAATGTTGTACTATTGTAATACATCAGGAAACCCTGAGCTGGTAAATCAGGCTTATTTTCAATGGTATAACATTCAACAGATGAGTGTCCACTCTGACAAACTCCAGAGTGGAAAGTTACAACATTTATCTGTGTCAGGACAGATAATTGGTAGATCATTTTTCACACCAAAACAGACACTGATATACTAGGTAAAGATTTCCCACACTGACACAGGGCCTGTTTTACAGAGTTTCTAAAGTCGCATTTAAACCTTTGATCATTGCTGAATATAAAGTGGATTCAACACAAAAAAAATATTTGTTCGGAATGGAAACAACAATTTAACTTTGATAACTTTGATAATACACTTTATCAAAGATTTGCGTCATGTTTCCGTTATTATAAAGTACTAAAAGGGTTCTAAACAAAAAGGTAACTATTTGGCTGGAGGGTGAAATAAAGATGAAATGTAATCATGAAGTGATAACAGTTAAGTATTATCTATAACAACACAATTCTACATGATATTAAACTATATATGTACAATAACATTGTATGTCCGCAGGTCTTGGTCCATCGGTGGTTGCTGGGACGTACAAAGTTCAAATTCACTGACATCTTGTCAAACAAGTACAGTTGGTTATAAAAAGGCACACATTGTCATTTAGATACATTGATAAGATTAAAATGCATATTGGTTACAAAAATAGAGTGAAACTTAAGATAAAATAGCTTTTGTGAGTTTCTTTTTGTTGCAGATATGGCTTTTTTTTGTTCTACTGTTAAACAAAATTTTGATCTTAAAAATTTCTTCCCTTTCAAATTACGGAAGTTGAAGTTTGATTTCAACAAATTATTTTAACAAAACCTAGGAATTAAATTTTGTAAAAATACATGTAAAATTAGAATACTTACTTCATAACTAGGTTTTGTATACAAAATATCATACACTTCTCCAGATATACATTACATGATTTGATTCAATCAAGTATGGTAGGCAAGACGAGAACCTCTTCTCCATGTTTGTGGCAAGTATGTGAAGAAAAGCACAGCCTGGTCATGATAAGTTTAATACAAGGCTAGGTATAAGATAACTCAATCTCTACAGGTTTTTGCCCGCTTCATACCTAGAAAAAAAAAACTCTCACAGAAGTTCACAAAAAAATGATAACTATAGCTATAGCCATATGCCAAGAACCAATCATTAATAAAATATCAGGAGATAAACATAGAAAAAACAACTTTTTACAAAATATTATTGGAGAGTTTTTAGATGAAAATTGGCAAATTGATAACTTTAGGAATGGGCGATTAATCATAACAATACTACCATTTATTCTATCTTTCACATTAGATGACAGTCTATTCTGTATAACAGTGTGAACCCCGACTGTGAGATATAGGCTCTACAGTAGTGTATCTCCTTAAGGATTCCCATATCACAGGTTAAAAAACATTGGAGAGTTCTTCTCCTTCTTCCAGTCTAACGGACAGACTCAAAGGTTTGAGTGCAATTGTCCCTGTTTTACTGTAGATTTCTTTACCTAGAGTTACTTCCCCTTAATTTGTTCAGGTAGCTTGTGGATTGGCAAGAATGACTACCAGGTATTATGATCAAAGGTCAATTGCTGAAATCCTTGCCTGACCCCATTCCTCTTTTATTATCAAAACACTATTGTGGAATAATTTCTTTACTTCTTAATACTTTTGTTTATTGCATATCGTTTACATTTTCTGAAACGTTTTGTATGGTATGGTTTCTTCTCAAGATATGACAACATATAAAAAGTCATTGTCATGCTGGTAAAAGTTTTCGTTTGTTAGTAACATTTTCAGACAGTGGTACAGGGATCCTTCAATACATCAACATATAACTTTGCATTTCATTTTATACATTGTCAACAACAGAATCAATATTTTACAAAACATTTTATGATTTTAACATAACATACTAGAATATCAGCGCAACATGACAAAACAGTTACAATCAATTCACTCTCTCTTAATAAATTTTCTTACATTTCACATCTATACACCTTGTCTACCTTCTTTATGACAATAGTACCATCCAGAACAAATGCAGGACAGCCCAACAGTGAAAAAGAGGGGAGGTGAAGGTACAAGCAATAAGAATCTCAAGTGTTAGTAAGTATCTACTGAATTAAATTTCTATAACAATTTGTGGTAAATTTCTTACCATCCAGATAGATGATCAGGACACTATCTTCTCCTAAACTACACACAACAACAAGAACAGCTTTCTCAACAATGTGATACAGAAATTTTCAACAGTTTTTCAAACTTGAAAAAATTATAGTAATACAGTTCTGATCACTACACAAATTCTACAGAGTCCATGAGTATATGTATATCAAATTTCCATCCGAGGAAACTAAACATGCTCTTTTCCCTTCTTTTATCACCTATTCCCCAGGAACATGTTGTAACCTATGTTGTTTATTTCTGTTGAAATTCAACAATGTTTTGATGTTCAATAGGTGTATAGAGAAAAGTTACCCATAGTGAAAATACGGCAATTCCGACAGGTTCCAGTCGGATGTAAATAGGTAATGTGCTGAACAGGTATCTTTGTATTTTCATCGTTGTTCTATAAAACCACAGGTCATTTGTTCTATTGTTCGTAGCTCGTTGCTCATTGAAACACACAGTGTTTATGCGATTGGTTAGTTCCCCAGGATCCAGTTGTTGAATGCACCCTGTAAAACAGAACAGAAGTTAAACTGCGTGAAAGGCAAAACAAAGAACATTTATAACACATATTGTTTAATGATACAACAGTTATAAAACAACAGTTCATATTAACGGAATGGAGGTTATAAAACAACAGTCCATCTAAACGGAACGGACGTTATAAAACAACAGTTAAAAAATGACACAGTAAATGCTGCATTATTAACCAGATTTCTCAAAGCTAAAATACTTTTTTGCCAGAAAGTTTTTTCATGAAAAAAACATGAAAATCACAGGGCAATCAAAGTCTCTGATACCCTGAAATCAAGGTTCGTCTACATCTGGACAAGTGTAAAGCAAATGTCGCAAGATTTCTACGTAGATATAAGTAATTACCGGGAAGGAGTAGATGAAAAGTGCCAGGAGAATGATGAGGAGGAGGATAATGAGGGATCCGATGAACCACCACTTGTATCTGCGCCAGATGATGAACTTGAATGTCTTCCATGGGGATGTGAACCACAGGAACGATGTCTCTGGTCGCCTGGAATTGAATGTGTAAAATGAGAAGACGCCTTGCTTGTTCTATAAAACAACCCATTGATGACCGTAATAAGGTATCCATTCAAAATCACTTTTAAAAGTTTTACTTCATGTTAAAGATTAAAATACATGATAAAGAAAAATGGCCAATGTCGTAATAGATTAGATCAAGCCTTTGTTTTTATGTTAAAGTTGGAAGTTATTCGGCATTTATCACGCATCATGGATGAATGTGATAGTATTAACAAAATAAGACATGAAAACACCCACTAAAATATGATTTGATAAAAAAATTGCACAGCATGTTAATAACCTGATGTGCAGTAGTATCAATGCCAACAATAACAGCTCCATGACTCCTGCCATTATTTGTCTTAATGTCCCATTATCCTGTCACCACTTATTAATCTGGCTAGTTACTAAGTCAGCTTGAGTAAAACATTTTTTTATGTAAAACAAATTTATATTACACACCCTAAGTAAGCTTTACAAAGATCGCTATATAGTAGCAGGAAAACGCATTACAATGTACTTGATTTCACAGATGTGTCCCTCCCCTCCCCACAATAATCAATATAAATGTTATATGTTCAAACACTCAAGTTGACTTTTCAGGACAGATTTCCCTTCTTAATTCAAAAAAGTGTGGCAGTCCTTCAAGCATGTTAATTAGCTGGATAACCAAGGCACCACTATATATATGTCACAGATTCATTCACTCTAGGAATCTTAACATTAGAACTCTATCTACGAGTACCGAAGGGCTGGGGCACATGACCTGTACTTACTTGGGAGGGTCCAGATGGGGGTTCATGTTGGGCTCCTCCTGTCCCTGTCCTGCAGGGCGCTCATCAGCCTCTTGTAATGATACAAGTTCCAACTCCATCTCAACCTTACCCTAGAACACACAAAGTATAAATCTCTCAACCTTATCAATCTTACCCTAGAACACACGTCAGTACAAATCTCTCAACTTTATCAATCCCACCCTATCTAGAACACACAAAGTATAAATCTCTCAACTTTATCAATGCCACCCTAGAACACACGTCAGTACAAATCTCGCAACTTTATCAATCCTACCATAGAACACACACAGTACAAATCTCTCATCCTTATCAATCCCACCCCAGTACACACAAAGCACAAATCTCTCAACTGTATCAATCCAACCCTAGAACACACACAGTACAAATGTCTCAACTTTATCAATTCCACCCTAGAACACACGTCAGTACAAATCTCGCAACTTTATCAATCCCCCCATAGAGCACACAGTATAAATCACTCAGCTTTATCAATCCCCCCATAGAGCACACAGTATAAATCTGTCAACTTTATCAATCTTACCCTAGTACACACAAAGTATAAAGCTCTCAACTTTATCACTCCCACCCTAGAACAAACAAAGTACAAATCTCTCATCCTTATCAATCCCACCTTAGAACACACAAAGTGTAAATCACTCAACTTTATAAATCTTACCCTAGAACACACGTCAGTACAAATCTCTCAACGTTATCAATCCCACCCGAGAACACACAAAGTACAAATCTCTCAACCTTTTCAATCTTACCCTAGTACACACAAAGTATAAAGCTCTCAACTTTATCAAGCCCACCCTAGAACACACGGCAGTACAAATCTCTCATCCTTATCAATCCCACCTTAGAACACACAAAGTATCAATCTCTCAACTCTATCACTCCCACCCTAGAACATACAAGGTATAAATCTCTCAACCTTATCAATGCCACCCTAGAACATACAAAGTTTAAATCTCTCAACTTTATCACTCCCACCCTATCTAGAACACATAAAGTATAAATCTCTCATCTTTATCAATCCCACCCCAGTACACACAAAGCACAAATCTCTCAACTTTATCAAGCCCACCCTAGAACACACACAGTACAAATCTCTCCACTTTATCAATCCCACCATAGAGCACACAGTATAAATGTCTCAACTTTATCAAGCCCACCCTAGAACACACAAAGTGTAAATCACTCAACTTTATAAATCTTACCCTAGAACACAGAAAGTATAAATCTCCCAACTTTATCAATCCTACCATAGAACACACACAGTACAAATGTCTCAACTTTATCAATTCCACCCTAGAACACACGGCAGTACAAATCTCTCAACGTTATCAATCCCACCCGAGAACACACAAAGTATCAATCTCTCAACTCTATCACTCCCACCCTAGAACACGCAAAGTATAAATCACGCAACTTTATCAATCCTACCCTAGAACACACACAGTACAAATGTCTCAACTTTATCAAGCCCACCCTAGAACACACAAAGTAGAAATTCTCAACTTTATCAATCCAACCCTAGAACACACAGTATAAATCTGTCAACTTTATCAATCCAACCCTAGAACACACAAATTACAAATCTCTCAACCTTATCAATCCCACCTTAGAACACACAAAGTAGAAATTCTCAACTGTATCAATCCAACCCTAGAACACACAATGTATAAATCTCCCAACTTTATCAATCCAACCCTAGAACACACAATGTATAAATCTCCCAACTTTATCAATCTTACCCTAGTACACACAAAGTATAAATTCTCAACTTTATCAATTCCACCCTAGAACACACGGCAGTACAAATCTCTCCACTTTATCAATCCCACCCTAGAACACACACAGTACAAATCTCTCAACCTTATCAATCCCACCCTAGAACATACAAAGTATAAATCTCTCAACTTTATCATTTGACAAACAATGTACAAAACTCACATTCTTATCCTGTGACATACAAATCATAATAAATCTTCTAACTATCTATATCAATATCATTTTGCAAGAATAACAAGCAACATTTTTCATACACAATAGTTAAACCTCTCGTGACCATTACCGTTAGAACACGTTCTCCAGTTTCGTCATTGAAACAGGGCCAGAATCCCTTGAGTCGCTTCTGTTCAAACAATGAGACAAGTTTGACCTCGTGACCTGTCTGTAGGTCCGGCAGCTGACGTAGAGTACAATCTGATGCTTTCTTGGCTGGTTTTGGCATTGCACTCAGGTTTATTGATAGGGTTCCTGTAGGAAAAAGGTAATGATGCGTGTGAGATCTTACTTAAGAGAATTCTCCCAGGTAAGTGATATGAGATGGGACTTCACATTTTGGCTACTTAATTTTAAGAGATTTCTCCCAAGCAAACAATATGAGAACTAACATCACATCTTGGTTACTTTTAAAAGTATATGTAAGAGACAATATTAGACCTAGCTAGCATCACATCTTGGTTACTTAGGAGATTTTAAAAAGTAAATAACCTGACATCACACTTCAACATTCTTGAGTATGGGCTCTCTTCTCTATCCACCCTTCTTAAGCAGTGTTTTGCAAGAAGATAAGTTTACATAATCTGTACGTGTTCCACAGAGAAAAAGAAAAAAATAATGGAAAACAACGTATAAGACTGTCTGTCTTAATTGGTTAGAAATAATTATTATTTAATGGTAGAGTAATAAAAGTCCCTCTACAACTACACTTAATCTAAACACTGTTATTTCTATGGAAGGTTGGAGGCTGACTTACCTAGAAAATCATCCATGGAGAACTTATCATTGTCCCAGATCTGCATGACAACGTTTGGAGGCAGGCGTTGTTCTGTCTCATCAAGGCTCCAGAAGTGTTCCTGTGGGAAATACAGTGAGGTAACATGGTAAATTCAACACTTCGTAATACAAGCCATGTCAATATATCACCTGTGATTTCTGTATTATAGTACATATATTAATTTACATTAACAACAGATTTGATTTGTGAAAGTTTAACCAGTACGGTGAGGTTGATAAGAATGTGACAGTAGTCTGATGCAGGGTATTCTGAGCAGAATGAATGTACATGTCCATGTTTTTACTGAGTTCAGGTGTATACATTTTGATTGATGACAAACTACTTTGCATACTTAAAGGGGCATCACGGTTAGGTAACTATTTTTTGTGTCCTTTTTTCAAATACTACATAAACATATCAAGTGAGACTCCTTATGGAAAATAACGATCGGATTTGACTGAAATAGATTCATAACAAGGTTACCGCGAGCGGTATATAATACGCCCGTCACACATTGAATGAGCAGTTGTTTGTATGATTGAAATATATGAAGTATTTGTGAGTAATTGATATTAAAAGAGAAATCATTCAACATAACTGGTAGATCAATGAGTGCAATACAACATCATGGAACGCATGCATCGCATTAATGAAACCAAGGG
>NW_018408896.1:2563269-2564629 GCF_002113885.1 Mizuhopecten yessoensis
TTTTTTTGTCTTTTTTTCAAATACTACATAAACATATCAAGTGAGACTCCTTATGGAAAATAACGATCGGATTTGGCTGAAATAGATTCATAAAAATGATTAAATCTAAGATAATCATCGGTATTTCTACCTGTCTGACCAACATTTTGTTCAGGGATTTCCCTCTACTAGCGCATGCGCATTGCACACCATTTCTTTGTAAACAAAATGACTGACCGTGTGAAGTAAGCCAAAGAAAAGAGTTGTACCGTGTCAGCTACGAAGCGAAAAGTTGCCAAATGGTCAAAAGATAGCGCACGGAGTACGTTACGGAATCATTATTACAGGTGGGAAGTATTCAAAGGAGAAAACAACTGCCCTAGCAGTTAGTATGGTACATGTATTCTTCCGGATAGCCAGGCCAGTTAAGCTGAAATGGAATCGACAGAAATGCTAGCGCTGTTTATGCTATGAATAAATATCTAAAACTGTTAACCTCGCGAGTATCTTTGTCTGAGTTTGAACACAGATGAACTTAGTTTAATATGTCAATGGGCATGTACGTATCGGAGAGAGTTTACTTTGTGTTTCTATAATTATACAGTGGTTTATGCGAAAGGAAGGGATAAGTGACTGGTTAGTTTGATTTTGTCATGAGGCCCTCCAAGGGTTAACTGTTGTGATAGCCACGGCGTATTCTGTCTCTGTCGGTACTCGTGATCGGGGTCAAATGAGATACGTGCGCTTTTAGATTTACATAATTTATAATATTACCGGGTTCAGTAAAATGATATGATTTAAGTATATTGCTGAATTAAACGATTTTTTGTTTGTTTTTACATACAAGATTTGAATTAGTACTAATATGAATACCCGGCTTCCTCTGGCGCAACGACGCAATATATATAAGAAAAATCTCTCGTCGTCGGAAAGCTACATTATCGCAGCTATAGAGTAAAAATGTCAAAATGACGGGCCAGGATGAATAGCTGAGGAAGGAGAACCTACTTCTAGTAAATAGGATCGCGTAACATTTTTTTTTTAAATCGTAATATTTCAACAGTTCATGTTTTCATATGTTGTTGACTTAAAATGTATGATCATGTAACAACCTTTTCTCTATAAAGAATTAATCTTCGACTTCAGATAGAATCGGAATACGTATTGAAAACAGGGGAAGAAACATTTGTTTACGTTGTAAAAATGACGCGTGCTGCCGATAACTACGGCTTCTGTTTCGGACAAAAATGAAATGATTAAAGAAAAATTGGCTCAACATAAAAAGGGTCCATTGACAAGAATGCTTTAATCTATGAAAAGTATTGAAAAAATATAATTATCAAGTAGCCAATATCTGACACATATTCTACATGTACACGTA
>NW_018408896.1:2567632-2572260 GCF_002113885.1 Mizuhopecten yessoensis
GACCCTTTTTGGCCCCGCCCCTCAGGCCCCTGGGGGCGTAGGACTAAACCGGCAACTATTTTTGTTGACCTTTGTCCATGAAAGGTCCCTGCAAAATTTCATTGCAATTGGTTCAGGGGTTTTGGAGAAGAAGATTTTTGAAATTTTAGTCAATTTGACCCCTTTTGGCCCCGCCCCTCAGGTCCCTGGGGGGGTAGGACTAAACAGGGGTTTTGGAGAAGAAGTCGAAAATGTAAATTGTTTACGGACGCACGACGGACGACGGACGACGGACGACGGACAAAAGGCGAACGCAATAGGTCACTTGAGACTTTGTCTCAGGTGACCTAAAAAAACATTGGCCAAAGATATTGAGTTGTACAATGTAATAAAAGAAATCACAAAAGTTTCTCTTTTTTTTTATACGCGTGTAGTTTGTCATTGCATATATGCACTTTATGAAAACATTTGAAAAGGGATATTCGTCTCGTGAATATTCCTTTCTACGGAAAGGTTTGTCCCATGGTTGAAGAAAGGTGTTTAGCCCCGTACAGATGTCACATTCCGGTACTAAATTCAATATATATTTATATATATATACTTTATGTTTATGCCTATTATCATTGTTGACATTTAATTGTAAATGTATGACGGGAGAAGCCCGTGATAAATTGTAAAAACGTGTGCCCCATCCCTTGTTCAATTTTATTGGCAAGAAATATGTTTAAAGCTAAATAAATTTAAATTCTGAATATTGGCAAGTGTGCAATTAACTTCTAATGATGAATAACTACTGTTCAATAAGTTTTAATACGGACTTAGAAATCATATTACTTGGTTTCATAGTGCGGTAAGAAGTTGCAGTTGCCTGACGCCCCTCTCTGGGGGCCCCTTTGGAAACCGTTTCATCTCGCCCAGACCGCTCGTGTTTACTGCCTAGTCAGGTGACGTGATCGGCGCTATTTTTAGCAGGGCTTTCCCGAACAATTCAAGTGGTCAAACTGGACATTTGGAACGGACTATGAATATGGGGATAGCGAGGTAACATAAGTGGAAGTGCATACAATACATACATTCATTAAAAAAAAAAAGGCTTTTCGCGTGATGTCCCTTTAAGTATTTGTCCTAGTTCTTTGTAAGATATGTATTAAAACATGTATGTTTTACATGGTACAACAAGATGTTAATATTGCATCATCTGTTTTGGTCTGGTGGTACCATGTTAGTTATAGGCAGTTAAGTAAGTAGACCTACATAATTGAATATAATTTCTTTTTCTTGGGGGTATTTCAGCTGTGGTACAGCTTCATTTGGGCATTTTACATCATCATGTAATTCGTAAGTCCCCAAAGAATTATTAATTTACATTCAGTTCATCAATATTGCTCCCTTCAAGTTACTTGGCTCGGCTTGCATCAACGGATTATTAACATATGTTTCCTTACCAGATAGCCAACTCAAACTGAAGGTAGTACCAAACACCACAGCTGTTATAGCCCCTTATAGCCCAAATTAATTATTTGTGTAATAAATTGAAGTATTTAATCTCAATATTCCTTGCTTGTGTCTTTTGTTCATAAAACTGTACTTGTACAACACAGAAACTTTAACGGGTACATTCTTTCACAGCTTTACATTTTATATTACCTCCTTGATACAAACGTGACAGGGTGGGCAGTATACATGTACATGAACTTGTTTCTGTTTAGTTTTTGAGGTGGACAAAATATTCTGTTGAATTCTACATAATTCTTTTCACTTAATATTCTGTTAAAATGTTCACAAGTTCACTGTACTAACTAACTTACATTTTCAGTTTTTAGCCAATAGAGATAGTAATACACTGCCAAAGCTTTATGCTGTAAGTATATACAGCCAATAGACCGCCCTATTAGAAAAACACCTTTGTTAAGAGATCACTTTTAAACTGCAGTTATTTTCATGATCACTGAACCTGTGTTAAGAGATCATCTGCAATAAGATTTCACTTAATGGACAAAGGTGGTCTCTGAATACAGGACCAACTATGTATATGTTATTTCTTTCAAACCAGTTGAACTGAGTTTAATGAAAGAGCAGTGATTTTTAAACAGAACATCAGGGTAACAGATACGGACACAGACACTCACCTTTTTCTTCACAACCATCGCCTGTTCTGCTGGCAGGTACTCGAAGGGGAAGACGAAGCGCCAGTTGAAGTTGCCTTCACCATCAAGTGAACGGTAGTGGACGTCCGTCTCCTGTTTTTCGTCAATACCCGAGATCCATCCCTTGACGTAGATGTCACTCATCTGTTCCCCAGTTATGGATTCTTCATCCAGAACAACATCCACAGTGTTCAATATGATACAACGCAGCACAAACCTGACAACAAAATGTGTAACAAAGGTCAGGTAAAAAAACACCAACCTGGGGTCAACTGTGTAAGGTCAACAAAGGTCAGGTAAAAATAAACACCAACCTGGGGTCAACTTTGTAAGGTTAACAAGGTCAGGTAAAAATAAACACCAACCTGGGGTCAACTGTGTAAGATCAACAAAGGTCATATTGATTTTAATGAATCAAATTATAAATCTTGACAGAAATAACAATAGTTTTTTTTATTGACACATTGCGGTAAGCATTGTGATATCATCAAATTCAAAATTTCTTCGTTTGTCAAATATTTTTCGTAGTCTGTACACCGTTTTGATGTGGTCCATCATGTGCGCCATGTTGCTGAGAGTGATTCCCTTTGGCCGTTTGTTTTCGAGAAAAATTATATGAAAATCGATCTCATTAAAAATCACACAATTAAGTTAATAACATCATAAACCAATTAACATACAGCTCATTGTCCCATTGCCTAGACCTGAATTCCGCGAAATTGACCATTATCTTTGACATAAGCCTTTGTTTACGATGAAAAAGTACTTCCGGTGAATGTATTTTACGGAACCATCAACACTATATTGTTTATCACTTTGCATCATATATACTTCCTACTGATGTTTTAAGAAAACAATACTGAATTAATCAGTGTCAGTTTATTAACTTGAAATGATGAATACCGGGTTGTGTCAACATGGTCACCAGTACTTTTCACTGGAGACCAAAACATGAACGTGAAGGTATTAAAATGACCGTGGAATATATCATTGATCTCGTAAAGGTACATTTTTGACTTCGATTTATTAGTTGTAATTTAGACAGTTTTCAAAACGAACGGGCCTAACTTATACTTCGAAACAGCGAGAAATTCGACTCATAAAAGTTTGATTCATGAATATAATATTAGTAGTGTTATATAAAGGGTAAAATATTCGGACTTTGTCTTAAGTTCGACACATCGAGAAATTTGAATCTTCGAAGTTCAATTTATAGAGGTTTGACTTTATTCTTATTTAACAGGTGTACTTACCCTGATGGTTTGACTGTATTCGTATTTAACAGGTGTACTTACCCTGACGGTTTGACTGTATTCTGATTTAACAGGTGTACTTCCCCTGATGGTTTGACTGTATTCGTATTTAACAGGTGTACTTACCCTGATGGTTTGACCGTATTCGTATTTAACAGGTGTACTTACCCTGATGGTTTGACTATATTCTGATTTAACAGGTGTACTTACCCTGATGGTTTGACTGTATTCTGATTTAACAGGTGTACTTACCCTGATGGTTTTACTGTATTCTGATATAACAGGTGTACTTACCCTGATGGTTTGACTGTATTCTGATTTAACAGGTGCACTTACCCTGATGGTTTTACTGTATTCTGATATAACAGGTGTACTTTTCCTGATGGTTTGACTGTATTCTGATTTAACAGGTGTAATTACCCTGATGGTTTGACTGTATTCGTATTTAACAGGTGTACTTACCCTGATGGTTTGACTGTATTCTTATTTAACAGGTGTACTTACCCTGATGGCTTGCGTGGTTCAATGTTGAATGGTGATCCAGGTGGACCGAGTGATTTGGGGAAAATATCCACCCACATCTGTACCTTACCCTGTAACATAATGAACATATGGTAATTGATTATCATACAGCACAACCTTGTACAAAGAGTGCCAATCAACCAGGAAACATTCTTTTGGGACATCCTACATGAAGTATAATGTTTCAGTGATTTGTCGACTTGTTCTGTGTCAACGTGATACATATTTTAACAATTTGTTACACAATATGTAATACAATGTGTTAATATGTTACACAGTGTGACAATACGTTACACTATGTGTCAATACGTTACACTATGTGTCAATACATTACACTGTGTCAATATGTTACACAGTGTGTCAATACGCTACACTATGTATCAATACGTTACACTTTGTGTTTATATGTTACACAGTGTGGCAATACATTAAACAGTGTCAATGCATTACACAGTGTCGATACATTACAGTGTTTCAATACATTACAGTGTGTCAATACATTACACAGTGTGTCAATACATTACACAGTTAGTCAATACATCACACAGTGTGTCAATACATCACACATTGTGTCAATACATTATACAGTGTGTCAATACATTACACAGTGTGTCAATACATTACAGTGTCAAAACATTACACAGTGTGTCAATACATTACACAATTAGTCAATACATTACACAGTGTGTCAATACATTACACAGTGTGTCAATACATTACACAGTGT
>NW_018408896.1:2574424-2634931 GCF_002113885.1 Mizuhopecten yessoensis
GTTACACTATGTGTCAATATGTTACACTATGTGTCAATATGTTACAAAGCATGTCATTGATATGATACAAAGTATGTCAGTATGTTACCTGTTCTATACCCGGTTGTATGGGGTTGTACAGGGGGCGTGTCTCAACATGCTCTTTGACTATAGGGAGGGTATTCAGTACATGGAGGGCAAGTCTCTCATCCGGCTGTCCAAGGTCAGGGTCAGAGCGTGGATTCACCTCTGTAAATATATCCACAATTACAACATTTATATACTTTTTCTTATAATAACTTAAGGTTTTTACCCTATGAAGTCATACCAAATTATGTTCATGAAAATATCACAGCAAGATTGTAACTGACCTAAGTATGTAACAAAAATAACATTACTTCAAATAACTGCGAATTTGAAGGAAAAGGGCAACCAAAGCCACGTAAATTCTTGATTTAAATGTTTTGATAATTTAACTAATAAATATTACAAAATTTGATAGAATTACATGTAAAGTTACGTATCTCATTAAGAGAGTAATTTCTGAGACAGGTAGAGGTCGTACCAAAGTCGGACAGGCTGTACGTTTTATTGGCGACCTTGACACTGTTGGTGCCGTAGAACAGGGGGCCTGTCAGGTGGTTCTTCTTACAGTACCAGTCCAGGATCTCCTTTGGTTTCTGGCTGTCTCTCCACTGGTTCACACCCGCTCTGTTCACAGATAGATAAAAGGTACTAGTTCACATACTGGTAACCTGTTCACAAATACACTGTTCACACCCATTCTATTCAGATTGATAGATCAAAGATACTGGTTCACATTTACTTGTTAATTTTAGTTATACTAGTTCACACTTAACCAGTGCACAGATAGATGGATAAAACTTGCCCTTGACCAACCTGTTCACAAAGATAGTTGAAAGTTTTCTAATGCGGTTCACAACTATTTACTTACACATAGTAGGACTTAGGGATGCCACATGTAGCTCTGTGTTTTGACAGGAAGCGGTTCTCAAGGTCAATGATGGTCTCCCCTATGAGGTCATCGCTGCTAATGATGTCATAGTCCTTGATCCTCACAATCAGATCCTTCTTCACTGGTAGAGTACACTTCAAGTCAAACGTCCTGTAGGCCAAAGGTCAATGGTACACAGGTCAAGACTTAGTCAACAACAGACCATTAATAAACATATACAGTCCAAAGGTTAGCCACAAGTTAAGATTCAACATACTTAACACATATAAAGGTCAAAGGTTGATTACATGTCACCTAGCAAATTACTAGCTGATTTGGCAAGGAATATCAGAATTACTCTTTAGCTTATCAGGTAAAGCAAGAAACAAGTAAACCAGAGGTCCTGGGTTTGATCCCTTACCAAATAGTGTCACACATTATAACCAAGGAAATGTTCAAAGGTAACATTAGTGTCAAATATTGTAACCAAGGAAACAGATAAAAAAAAATGGTCTCAACACAATATAGGCAAAAAAAACAAAAAGGGGATTTAAAAGAAACAAGTAGGATACTTTTTTAATGTTGATCATATCAAAGGAAGAATGACCTACTTTCCAAAGACAGGTTCGATGGAGTTTGGTATGTAATCATCTCGGCTGCTGACCTTTTTCTTGCCTAGTTCAATCTCCACGTAGGGATCAGCCTGTGGAGGGAAGGGAAACATTTAGTTAGGTGCCACATCTTCAGTGTTACTCTGTCTGTTGGTACACCAGATACCGTACACTGATAATTTTTTTGAAACTCTACATCAACATTCATGTTTGGAAGTTTAATCAATTTTGTATTCACTTTAGATCTGCAACAGACATAAGAATCTGAACAACACAACTGAATTTGTATCTATTTGGGACCATATTTCATCAGAACTTTTAATCTTGTAAATTACCGGAGAGATTTTCCAACTGACATGTTTTTAAAGAGATATTAATAATGTGAGACAACTTACCAGTCCGCTCGTGTCATTGGGCTGCAGACCTATACCACAAATGACATAAACACGTACAATACACTCCTCTGGTGTACTTGGGGGTAAATTACTAAACACTCGATCAGGCAGAGGCTCGCCCGGGGCAGGGGGCAAAGGGTACACCTTAAATGAGCCCTGTAACAGAAAATATGGTTATTTATACATAGATCAATCAAACTAAGGCATATTGCAACAGATTCAGTCTAGTAACAGATCAGCTGTAAAAGACAACACAGACTAATTAACCATACACAACTGATTCAGTCCAATTTTGTTCTAGCCCATGTGTTTTTTTCACATGCAATTATCTCAAATTTGAGTTACATGCTCTTTAAACAAAAAACAATTTTACAACTAAATTATTTATTGTAAAATGTATTTGGGAGTAACTTTCATTTAAAAGATAAAAAAAAGTTTGGCATGCAATCGCCTATTTATAGTCATTAGCCCTGATTGCTTACTGTGGTCCTTGAACACTTGATTTAAACTTCAACTTTAATATTTCCTTCTCAGTTAAAAAAAAAAAGAAACTTGACCTTTCTGACGATTCCTGTTGACCTTGAACCACTTATCCTATTCAATATTAACATTCTGTTGTGATCCTAAGCTAATGATTGCTATCAAACATTACCTTGAATTGACCGACAACATTTCCTTCTTCGTCTTCCTCATCTTTGCCACGTGATAAGTCGAAGCAGTGACAGAAATCATCAAAGGACCTGTAGTTCTCTGACTTCTCCAGCTCATTAGTGAACACCTAAAAACAAGGTAGAGGAAAGTCTAACACCCAGAAATCATCAAAGGACCTGTAGTTCTCTGACTTCTCCAGCTTATTAGTGAACACCTAAAAACAAGGTAGAGGAAAGTCTAACACCCAGAAATCATCAAAGGACCTGTAGTTCTCTGACTTCTCCAGCTCATTAGTGAACACCTAAAACAAGGTAGAGGAAAGTCTAACACACAGAAATCATCAAAGGACCTGTAGCTCTCCGACTTCTCCAGCTCATAAGTGAACACCTAAAAGCAAGGTAGAGGAAAGTCTAACACACAGAAATCATCAAAGGACCTGTAGTTCTCCGACTTCTCCAGCTCACTAGTGAACACCTAAATCAAGGTAGAGGAAAGTCTAACACACAGATATCATCAAAAGATATGTAGCTCTATGACTTCTCCAGCTCATTAGTGAACACCTAAAACAAGGTAGAGGAAAGTCTAACACACAGATATCATCAAAAGATATGTAGCTCTCCGACTTCTCCAGCTCATTAGTGAACACCTAAAACAAGGTAGAGGAAAACCTAATACACAGAAAATTATCTAGAAATGAACAAACAAATTTGGTCACCTCTTTTAATTTGTTCTTCAATAGTAACTGACTGCAAATTTCTTATTCATTCATTATTATGTCCTGTTAGAAAATACATTCATAGTTTCATGTTGGAGCCAGTTTCTATTTACCTTCACCTTTGCTATAGTAAACTGTTACCAAGAGGTACAGGAACCTTTACCATGCCTAACTTACTCTGTTCATGGTATATGTGACCTTGACATTTTTGACAGTGTAACCTTGACCTTGAAGGACCTACCTTGACCTTGTCCATGCCTTTCTGGAGGTACTTGCGACATTTCGTTGTGTCCCCTATGGACGCGTAGTATTTCGACCACCAGTCTAGCTCTTCAATATCCTTAACTTCTGGCTGTTTAAAAAAGATAAAAAAATAAATAAAAAAAATACTATTTTCTATATGATTTCTATACTAATAAGCTGCAACAAAGCAAAAAACCTGCTTTAACCCTTTCACCACAGTGGACCATAATGGACTCACCCAGATCAATGCATGGTACAGTTTGGTAGAGTTTACTAAAGTTACATAGGGGTGAAAGGGTTAAAAGCATGATTTGAGTACAATGCATGGACTTTATCGATAAGACTCCATCTGTAATGGTTGTATGCCATTTTAAGCAATTAAGCTAATTAGGACAAATGACAGCATTATTTTCAAAATGTAAAGTAATTCATGCAATTGTTCAGGAAACAATTTTTGTTGGACAGACACATAGACAGTGCCCAATTTAACATCCCCTGCAAATGATGTTGCATGAATAAAAAGTCGGATTGAAAATTATCATATCATTTATAAAACATGATTTGATACTCTTTATTGGTATATTTAAGATTTTGATAGATGGAGTTGGTGATGAATGACAAAATTGAAAATAATATTTTTCATTTTACATCAATGGTCTACAACTATTAGGTTTGCTGATAACATATATTTACATAACTATGTATATTTATTTATTATCTGGCAAAATGTATTGAAATTGAAAAAAAAATCAAAGAAAATACCGAATCCTATCATTAAAGTTCTAAATCTTATTATTTTAAAAGCAATGAAAATTTATTGAGAAAGATACAACAAATATATATTAAAAAAATACAAGTAATAAATCTAACATTTTTTTTTACTAGATTGAAAATCGTCATGCAGTAAATTCTGGATTATAAAATGATTGAGAAAACACGTCAGATATACCAACAGATAGCACAACAGACATTGAGAAAAATCATGATCAAATTCATATAAAGTTTTAAGATCTGCAAATGTAAAAACGCTCATGACCACTTCAACCATAATAACCAATGAATGATCTATGATTTTAACAAAATGAAAGTTTAGTCTGTGAAATTTGGAAACTGAGTTATCAGTTATCATTTTATTACTAATTTATTACAAAAACTAACAAGATTTATTCTGAATAGTGAATTTTTCATAGTTTTTGAAAATTAATTTGTAATAAATTAGCAGGCATATGAGTTTATAAGGTACATTGTATATCAATTCCTGGTTTTGTAATAGGCCTCTGACAGGAAGCAGGATAATGTTTCTTTTCAGATATTGTAGTGTGATCTGTAGCAAACCAGGTTTAATTGTAAACATGTCTGAATGAACAAAATTCAGAAAATCAAAAACAAACCTGGTAATGAACATTTGTAAAAAGTTTAAGCTTCAGTTAAAAAAAACATCCATAAATAATGGAGTTGAAAATATTAAGGGCTACAGATAATGTTTAAAAAAAAAAATGAATCAAACTTTTAAACAGATTTACATCAAATGAAAAGCTGATTTAATTGACTCATTCACCCCTGAAATTTCATAATAACTACAGTCAAACCTTGTTATCTCGAAGTCGATGGGGGTCATGGAAAAAGTTTGAGTTATCCGAGTATTCGGGTTATGCAGGTTTAGATACCGGTATTTGGTATGAAATTTTTCTGTTTTGACATAGCACTAGCAGTCGTTGATTTGTATCAATAGCAAATGCTTACAATCAATTGATGGATAAAATCTGAACACTGTTAAGTAGACGATATTTTGATGTTGGATTTACGTTGTTGAAACTGATATCTTTCTTTGAGGTATCCAAGTTTTTTGAGTTTCCAGGGTTCGAATTATCAGAGTTTTATTTACTAAGATAAAGAATAGATTTGGCCGGGACCGGAGAAATACTTCGAGATAAAGGGGGTCTTCAAATTATAAGAGTTAAAGATAACGAGGTTCAAGTGTATTCCAAATTTTGAAATGGAAGAGTTCAAATGTGTCTTCCGGGGTGAATGAGTTAATACTCAACAAAAATTTGCAGGCCATCCTTTTAAATATCATTTTTGAGTGTAAGTAAAGAATGTATTGTTAACAATATTTGTTTGTCACCAAAACTATTCATATAAAAGGAGTTTTCCAACACCCTCCAGCCGACTACTGTCCCCAAGAACACGTACCAACATTTAAATAGGATTTATAGAGAATGAGAAAGGTATAAAAAAAACATAACTAAAAAACAATCATTATTACAGTAAGATTGTTTTGATATTAGATTTGAAAGAGGATGTAATTCAAATTTCAAATCTTCATAAGGCTTTCAACATTAAAGGCAGTAAATACTTACATTTTTTATTTTTTCATTGTAGATTTATTTCCTATTATGCATGCAAATCATGAAATGTAATGAAAAGAAACAAAACTGATAAAAGAAGAAATTTTACTTTTACAGCTGAGAGACAACCATTTTCTCTCAAAAAGTGTGTGCATCTAAAAGTTATGCTACCACCAATGAAGAGACATCTGTATAATAGGACCATCTATTGTAACAAATAACGGAACCATAATCATAGTACCGGTATAACCATGAGGAAATGCAATGTATATCTCAAGTCTTACCGACTTTTCAGTGTAAGGACTGGATATCATAACTATTTAATTTGTTAATGCCATTTTCGTTACAAGTTTGTGTAGTTACTGCGTGGAACATTGAATTTAATAATTCATTAATGTTTCCAGTCATATGGGTGCAGTTTAATTAAGGAATTTCTACTTTTATCAAAATATCCAATACACAACATTTTTACTGACTTGTTAGTCTAACAAACTAGCCCTGGAGTGCAGAAAATAGAAACATCAAGTTGTGTGTCTGTGGACTAGAAGTCACACATCAGCCATGTGCCTTGTCTTAAATAAACATTTACAACACCAGAGGAGAGTAGGAGTAGAAGACCAGTATAACGAGTACATGAAGAGTAACAAAATGATGTTTGTGACACCAGAGGATTGCAAACCTCCAAGTCCTTCTGCTTGGACGTCATAAAAGACGGTAAATCTAGCTGGGGAAATGTCATCTTCTTTATTCCCAATATCGATTTGGCACTCTTTGTAAAACAAATCATTATATAAAATGTTAATTCATGTTGTGTTTTTGTTACATAACTTGTTTACTAATATTTCAACAATACAAACACATGTATTAAGACTAAAAACCCTTTGTAACTATGACAACATCTAGTATGCACCCGCCAACATTACGCCACCTTCTAGTATAAAAGCAAGCTACATGTAAGCATTTCAAGGGAGGTAATTACTGGGAGACAACTGGGATATTAGATGCAGGGAAGAAAATCCTCCATTTTCTACCATAAATCACCTTCTTATCCATGGATATTGCAGATGAAATCTTTTCTCTAGCTTTGCCAAACCTGCCCTGTGTAGCAGTGTAACAAAGCATAACAGCAATGTCTCAAAGTTAAAAGGCAACTTAAAACTAACACTTTGATCTATAAATTATTACAATTTATTTAATAATTTAATTCCTTATAACATATATTCAATGTAATATGTCTATGAATTCTCATTACATTACCTGGCATAGAGAGTGAAACATGATGTGTTTACTGAATGTAAATGGATGAAAGGTTTTTAATTGAAACAAAAACTTTTCAATAATTGCATGTATTTTCCAGAGTAGACAGTTATATACAGCACAGAAGGATGAAACTAACATTTAGCTTTACACACATACTGGACTACTCAGGTAATGGTTTAGACAGGAATACTGAAATGGGGATTACAGCTGTTAACTAATAACAGCTTGAGAATTCTACGGTGTCTTGACTATTTACCGGAGCTAACATTTACCTAACTTAGTTAAATACCAGGGCCCATATGTTTATGATTATTTACCGGAGCTAACATTTACCTAACTTAGTTAAATACCATGCAGGGGCCTTATGTTTAGACTTAATCAGCCCAACAATAACGTAATGCAAATTTCTGATCCAGTATATTACAAATAAATAAAAATTCAAGACTAAATCTGTATCAAAAACAAAAAGCATTTCTTGAGATTTAAAATTAGCATCTACAGACCTGGAATATGTTCTCAAAATATGTTTTTTTATTTATTTTTTTGGACTCATAATATAAGGTAATCAGAGTTCGAACAGCTGGGCCGAGGTATTGTATCCCTAGGTTTATACTTAGGTCATATACCTTTGTATAACATATCATAGGTTTATAGGGGATATATAAACACACATACTGGTGCGACTAATACAAATCTCTGTAGGCGTTCGTTACATTGTACCAGGTACCTACCTTGGTTTTATTGTCAGCAGGCATGTCAATGATGGTGTCTCCACCCGGACCGTTACCCACAATTCCACCTGGCATCCAAAATGAAAAATAATTATGACATGATGTAAATTCACAGACAGATAAATGCTTTTATTTTTTAATTTAATCTTTATTCTATAAAGCATTATTTCTTTCTTTATCATTTAAATCAATAGAAGTTATCAGAATTATCTTGATGATAATTTTCATGCAAAGAATATAGAAATATAGAGTTGTTTTCACCAATTTCAGCACTTGTTCAACAGAGAAAAAAGATTCTATAAAACAGTTGCCATGGTAACTACAACACTAAGCTGAACAGAGCAGTGATGTCACCGTTTACTCCAGGGGGTGAGACAACAGACCAAAGACACCCTGAGGGGCAAGTCTGGAGGGGGCTCCTGATCTACTACAAGTCAAGGGTCAGGGTTTAACTGGGTTATCATGTTATTGTAGGTCAAAGGGCAAGGAATGCCTAACAACTACAGGTTACATACAAAGTGGACTTTGAAAAGATATAACAAATGTTCAGGAAAGTTTTTTCTACCAGAGAATCACTTGTTAAAGTTATACAGTAAAATATAATTACTTGTATAAAATATTAAGGGCGAAAGGTCATTTACATGATTGAAAATCAGCACTACTTACACACAGATGTAAAATGTGTTTTAAACCAATACTGCCGACTGCAGTCTGACTGGTTCTCAGAACCCCATCAGAACATCACTCTTAGAAACAATAATGAGAAAATCTCAAGGAAACAGTTATTAATTTGTGCAATATTATTTACATGTAGACAAGTTTTTATTTTTACTACCAATTAACATGATTTGAAGCTGTCCTTAAAATGTCACAAAAGACATTAATAAATTCTTCCATAAATTCGCTACAGCAGTCACACATGCGCCGGCCTATTTTTAGTCAATATGCTGTTAGAATGATAAATGGAACAAGAACACAAAGATAGTGGAGACACTTTTTAACGAGGATTTCACTTCTCTGTAAGGAAGATAGCATACTCCTATGAGGCACTGTTTCATGGTGGGAAATTAAAGACACTGATCATATCTCTTAACCAGGTTGGACATTTGGAGCACCTGTCATACTTGTCAAATTGGTATGAAAAGTTGGACATTAGGGGCCCCATGTTATATTTGTCTATGTACAAGGCTCATAATAAGGGGCACCTGTCATGTTTGTTTTTGTAAACTGACAACTGTAAGGGCCAGGTAGCTCTATTAGAGGTATATACAAGGATAAGATACCTTTTTATTCTGATTATAAGTGACCACAGGGTGTCTTTAGCAAGGGCTTTTCCAGAATTAACAAATAGAAGGTCTTGGGCGACACTACATCCCACTGTCCCCGTTTTTCCAATATTAAACCAATCATCTAGTCTTCCCAGATTGTTTCATTTTACCTTCATTTATAATAATATTACATTAAAGCTTTAATTTTAGATTAGATAAAAAAGATAAACAAGTACACGGAAATCCACTTTCAGAAGTTAGGTAAAGATATCCTAAAAGTTTATACCGGACGGTAGTTGAAGTGCCTCCCTATACACCTCCTGCGAGGTTGATTTTGGAAAAGCCGTATGGTCTAACTACAGGAAAGCTTCACTAGAGGAGTATACACAGATCTACACAGGCTAGCAGTCTGTTAGTATTAAATAGAGTCGAGGATTAGTGTAGGGAAGACGTGCAAGCTGTACTAATAATAACTAATGTATACATGGTACATGTACTATGATACTAAGCTGAGACAGGTTCATTTATTTTGTAGTCATTAACATTTTTTCAGGCAAAACATGTATGTGTCAACTCCTGACTAAGCAGCGGTGGGATGGATGTCTACCATAACACATATGTGTCAACTCCTGACTGTTGTACTAAGCAGCGGTGGGAGGGATGTCTACCATAACACATAAGTGTCAACTCCTGACTATTGTACTAAGCAGCGGTGGGAGGGATGTCTACCATAACACACATGTGTCAACTCCTGACTATTGTACTAAGCAGCGGTGGGAGGGATATCTACCATAACGTGTCCATGTTTCGTCAATCCCTACACCGACACAGGTAATACTAAGCATTGAGAGTAATGAACAAATGACTTTATAACATGTGGTATATATAATGCTGGAAGCATGTTCATTGGTTGAAAATTATGTCACAATGCTTTGAAACATCGTGCTTCAAATGGAATTGCTTTGTGATGTCATGCATGATTTGTGGAGAACTTCTCCAAGTGTTAAATTGGAATTATGCATGAAATATTGCTTTCTTTACATAATATGAAAGTTTTGGTAGAAACAGATTTCTCTACCAAAACACAGTGAGATTTCTTCATCATAGTATACTGTTTGTACAATATATCTATTTGTCTGTTTTTTAATGTAATGCAACATGCAACAGCTTGAAAATATACCAAAACGGTGAAAATCTATCTTTCATAAAAGGTAATCTGTTCGTTCCGACATGCAAATGGCTGGTTAATGTGTTAACATCTAAATTTAAATATGACGGAGGAGGAAATTGTTTAAACAGTCACTAGCACCACTACATGTGTATGTTAATATTGAATGTGTTGATATGGAGTTAAGACTGATGGGAGGTGGGGGTGGTGGGTGGAGATTGGGGTAGTTGAGGGAGGGTGTGAAGGAAGGAGGAGTTAGACTGATGGGAAGTGGGGGTGGTTGGTGGAGATTGGGGTAGTTGAGGGCGGGTGTGAAGGAAGGAGGAGTTAGACTGATGGGAGGTGGGGGTGGTTGGTGGAGATTGGGGTAGTTGAGGGAGGGTGTGAAGGAAGGAGGAGTTAGACTGATGGGAGGTGGGGGTGGTTGGTGGAGATTGGGGTAGTCGAGGGAGGGTGTGAAGAAAGGAGGAGTTAGACTGATGGGAGGTGGGGGTGGTTGGTGGGGATGGAGGTAGTCGAGGGAGAGTGTGAAGGAAGGAGGAGTTAGAATGAGTAGTATGTATTTGTGCATGCCACCATGACAACAGCTGGACACTAGACTGGACCACAGCAGCAGATACACGGTAGGGTGGGCCAGACACTAGACTGGACCACAGCAGCAGATACACAGTAGGGTAGTCCGGACACTAGACTGGACCACAACAGCAGATACACAGTAGGGTGGCCCGGACACTAGACTGGACCACAGCAGCAGATACACAGTAGGCCTAGGGTAGCCCATAACTTTACAATAAAGATACAGTAAAAATACAATAAGTAGTGGTCAGTTAGACTGACCATGAGGATATATTTACAACATCAATCTCACACTGTGCATCATCACTGGGGCTCTATTTCTACCCAAACTGTCACACTGTCAATAGTTTTAGTTCACTTAGTCAAGGTATCAAACTCTTTGCTGACTTACTCTGTTAAATGTATCGAAAATAAATCCTAACCAGATCAATCAAACACTGATCTTACCTGTGTGTATAGCTATCCATCATGTACTATATTCTTTTCCACCTCATCTTGACCTTGTATTTCTATTCCACACTGATCTCAATCATGCATATAGCTAGATATATTCATTAATTCTTCACGGACATCTTTTTATTATACAAATGCGACAAGCTACAAAGCACGACTACGTATTTACCTTCCGCTGGCTGTAAGCATAGATAAATGATAAGTACATATACTTCAGGTTATACAAGTCACATGACAAGTATACATCGTGTCACATGACATGTCTACATCAAACCCCATGACAAGCCCCACATAAAGTCACATGATAAGTCTACATCATGTCACATGACAAGCCCTACATGTACATCAAATCAGAGGACAAGCTCTACATCAAGTCACATGACCAGTCTACATCAAGTCACCTGTTAAGCCCTACATCAAATCACATGACAATTGTCTTCAAGTCACATGACAAGCTCTACGTCAAACCACCAAACTAGTACAGGCCACTTCCACCTCAACCCTTGACAGAATGTTCTTGGCTTCCCGCTATGCTATCTCAGTCTGACTCTTGCCATATTAGCTAGTTTATAAAGTTTTAAAGTCATAGAAATACGTTAAGAATAGTTACACATATTATCATGTAATCTGGCTGCTTTGCAGTGAAGTAACACCATCACATTAAACATTTGATATGTTACATGTGTAGTTTGACTTATTGTGATGTCACGAAAAATGCTATGATGAAACCTGTATTTAAAATTCACAATAATTTCAAAAGAGATTTCCTTCCATTTTCTGGTATAAATATTCACAAAATGTGTTAATATACAAGCTTTAGTTAAGCATATAATAAAAAATATTTCTCAAACACACAGTTTGTATGCATGTCTATGTTTATATGTAGTCTTTAATCTGACACTGATAGTGTCCTCCTACACAATGCGTTGACCTCTACTCTGAGATGACTACAGCTTTGTTAAGCCCGAGTGTACTCATCCAATATCAATTAAAATGTCCAAACTTCCAGTGACCTTGACTGTGAACTATTTTCAGTGACCTTGACTGTGAACTATTTCCAGTGACCTTGACTGTGAACTATTTCCAGTGACCTTGACTGTGAACTATTTCCAGTGACCTTGACTCCTGACCCTGCCTTTTTTTTTTTTAAATCTGTCCAAGTTTATAAGTACACAAAGTGTACATTACAACCAGTAAATAGTTTGTGTTCAATCTAGAAAAACAACATGAATCCATTGACCAAGACAGGTCAAACCATTTTATGGAATTCCTATTTTTTGACTCTGTATACACAGAAACTATATGCATTTTGACAGTGTGACCTTAACTTTCAACCAGACAACTGAAATATATCTAGCTTGTCTATGTGAGTTTCTGTCTATCTCAGATCCATCAAGATTTCAAATGATTTATATTAATGACAATAATCTAATTTTTAAAACCAAAACGGCTGATACGCAGATGTCTGGTAATAAGCTCACCCATCTCGAATACAATTCAGATCTGATTTTAAATAATGTTTGAACTAATCCCTCAGTAGGGCATGGCTACAGTACAGTGTTGATGTTAGTATGGTCACTTTCTGTCAGCTTAAACCGTTAAAAGGGATTTTCTAAAATGAAATCGTCCTTTATTTGTTAGTAGTCTTCAACAACCAACAGAACCCCAAAACCATGTTAGTCTTGCTGAGAGCTCGCCAAACTAGTGGTATCAATTATGTGCAGAAAATAAAACTGTTAAGATATCAGAACCAACGTGGGGAAAAGGTTATGGTAAATGTTCCAATCAGTTTCAAAAGTTCAAAGTCCAAACAAATACAACACTGAATTTAAAAATGTAAAAAAAATATATACTGAAAATGGAAGAAAAAATAGGATATCACAATAAGTTTATATAAAAAAAAATGAAGTTTAAAAAACAATCATGCTAAAATTTACAAATTTCAATCAATAAAATTTAATGAAACAATCCTATTATAAATCTAATTATCTGAAAAACTGGAACCAAATGCTAAAATGGTTAATCTATTATATAAGAGATAATTTGTAATTAACCATCTCTATAGTCACTACGATCTATTCTACAGTATCAATATAAAGAAACCAAGAACTAGTATAGTAAGTCTATGAGGCTGATTAATGGGGAAATAAGATCATATAGTATTTTATATCTTGTCGCCAAAAAGACAATTACTTTATTGCTGTTGATATGTATTTTAAATTATGTGAAATGCAATAATACTCTCATGGTTTAAATTAAATTAACTAGTTTATATTTCTGCAAATAATTTTAAGTACAGCAATAAACACTTAACCTACAATAATAACATGTTATCATGTTTTCTTCATATACTGAGAAATACTTAATCAATATTTGTGGATTAGTTTTGGGGCACTGCTGAACTTGACTAATATTAATTGTTCTGTGAGGGGTGGGACAGGGGTCTAGATGTGAGGGTGTCTCACCCCCTGAGTATCCGCCACTGAGGGTCCCCGTGTCAGCTCGCTGGGAGATATCAGAGAGCCTCTGAGTGGATAGGTCTAGCAAAGCAACAAAAGGAACTGAACCCTGATCATCTTCATCCTGGGTTATTGCTGGGACTGCTGGCTGACAGCGGAACTCTTCAAACGTTTTCAGGACATGGATTCCAACCGTCGGCTTGCGGCCAAACTGGCGATGGTCCCGCACACGAATGTTCATAGGTGGCATGTACAGCTCCTCACGCGGCAACATCTGGAGGACAAATAAAAACATTTCTGTGTATGATACAGTTTTAAAATGTATCCTATCTGCACAAAGGAAATAGCACTATATTCAAAGGAAAAGGTAAATTACACATAAGCTAGTAAAAATATATTAAATTCTGTTTGAAAGATCATTTATTAGTGTTTTTGAGATTTGTGGCGGTATTAACAAAGAATTCCAGCTTTCAAAGGGAGACAACTGAATATATATAAGTTAAGCACCATTAAGTTTTTTCTAAACTGTGGTTAAGTACCAATGATTGAGCGGATGTCCAGTTTATGTGTTCTGTTTGTCTCTTGGAGATGTAGAAAAGAGTGATACTCTGCTGTCGATCACTGGAGTGAAACTTTAAACTAAGATATTAAACAGCATAAAGCCAGTCACACCAGTTAAAACTAAGATATCAAACAACATAAAGCCAGTCACACCAGTTAAAACTAAGATATCAAACAACATAAAGCCAGTCACACCAGTTAAAACTAAGATATCAAACAACATAAAGCCAGTCACACCAGTTAAAACTAAGATATCAAACAACATAAAGCCAGTCACACCAGTTAAAACTAAGATATCAAACAACATAAAGCCAGTCACACCAGTTAAAACTAAGATATCAAACAACATAAAGCCAGTCACACCAGTTAAAACTAAGATATCAAACAACATAAAGCCAGTCACACCAGTTAAAACTAAGATATCAAACAACATAAAGCCAGTCACACCAGTTAAAACTAAGATATCAAACAACATAAAGCCAGTCACACCAGTTAAAACTAAGATATCAAACAACATAAAGCCAGTCACACCAGTTAAAACTAAGATATCAAACAACATAAAGCCAGTCACACCAGTTAAAACTAAGATATCAAACAACATAAAGCCAGTCACACCAGTTAAAACTAAGATATCAAACAACATAAAGCCAGTCACACCAGTTAAAACTAAGATATCAAACAACATAAAGCCAGTCACACCAGTTAAAACTAAGATATCAAACAACATAAAGCCAGTCACACCAGTTAAAACTAAGATATCAAACAACATAAAGCCAGTCACACCAGTTAAAACTAAGATATCAAACAACATAAAGCCAGTCACACCAGTTAAAACTAAGATATCAAACAACATAAAGCCAGTCACACCAGTTAAAACTAAGATATCAAACAACATAAAGCCAGTCACACCAGTTAAAACTAAGATATCAAACAACATAAAGCCAGTCACACCAGTTAAAACTAAGATATCAAACAACATAAAGCCAGTCACACCAGTTAAAACTAAGATATCAAACAACATAAAGCCAGTCACACCAGTTAAAACTAAGATATCAAACAACATAAAGCCAGTCACACCAGTTAAAACTAAGATATCAAACAACATAAAGCCAGTCACACCAGTTAAAACTAAGATATCAAACAACATAAAGCCAGTCACACCAGTTAAAACTAAGATATCAAACAACATAAAGCCAGTCACACCAGTTAAAACTAAGATATCAAACAACATAAAGCCAGTCACACCAGTTAAAACTAAGATATCAAACAACATAAAGCCAGTCACACCAGTTAAAACTAAGATATCAAACAACATAAAGCCAGTCACACCAGTTAAAACTAAGATATCAAACAACATAAAGCCAGTCACACCAGTTAAAACTAAGATATCAAACAACATAAAGCCAGTCACACCAGTTAAAACTAAGATATCAAACAACATAAAGCCAGTCACACCAGTTAAAACTAAGATATCAAACAACATAAAGCCAGTCACACCAGTTAAAACTAAGATATCAAACAACATAAAGCCAGTCACACCAGTTAAAACTAAGATATCAAACAACATAAAGCCAGTCACACCAGTTAAAACTAAGATATCAAACAACATAAAGCCAGTCACACCAGTTAAAACTAAGATATCAAACAACATAAAGCCAGTCACACCAGTTAAAACTAAGATATCAAACAACATAAAGCCAGTCACACCCATTAAACCTAAGATATCAAACAACATAAAGACAGTCACATCAGTTAAAACTAAGATATCAAACAACATAAAGCCAGTCACACCAGTTAAAACTAAGATATCAAACAACATAAAGCCAGTCACACCAGTTAAAACTAAGATATCAAACAACATAAAACCAGTCACACCAGTTAAAATGGCGCCCCATCTTACCACATCGAAGAAGAGAACGGATTCATCAAAGTTCGGGTTCTTCTTGGTATTCTTGATGACCTTTGAAGACACCAAGTGGCCACCACATTCAAACTCAATACTAGGGGAGGTAACTCCTGCCAGCTGGAACTTCTTCATATTCCTCACCCCCCAGCAGAGCACCTGTAAAATTTGATGATCAAAAATAATCAATACAGCACCTTTAAGTGAATCACATGCTATCTAACATTGAGAAAAGGATTGTCTTTTAATCAAAATTTTGTTATACAATGTACATAGGTTGATACAATGTGTAAAAGATTTTGTTATACAATGTACATAGGTTGATACAATGTGTAAAAGATTTTGTTATAAAATGTACATAGGTTGATACAATGTGTAAAAGATTTTGTTCAAAAACAAATTATTAACATGGTACCAGGGTATCAAAAAGTAGCTTCCCCTTACCTCAACACCAGTTCTCTGCATAACTGGCCTGATGCCATTTGGAACCAGAAACAGGTTTCCTTTCTTTGGAGGCAAGAATGGCAGGTCCCCTCCTCCAACCTGCAAGTATAATTATCATTTTAATTTCAAAACTGATATATGTAAAACAGATTTGGAACTTGAAAAATATTTCATGAAAATTATTGATAGCTCTCGCATGGTCAAGGTTATAAACATATTAACCTATACCTACCAAATTATATAGGTGTTTGTTATTTAACATAATGCAAAACACTTCAATGTGATAAAATGAACTGTTAGTATAGCCTCTTGGCCCCTCCTAACTCACCAAGGTGATTTCTAAATCTGTAAATTTCTAATAAAATGATATCAGTGGTAAATTTTATACAGTACAATGTGTTTGAGAAATCTTGAACAGTTCAAAGTTAAAGAGAAATTTCAGACAATGCAATGTTAATGGGAAATATCAAGATACTGGTAGATAAGTTGTCCCTGTCAGTCTGACACTGTATTCCACCTGTGAACTTCAGACTAGCAAAGCTCAGGAAAACCACGGTAAAATTAGTATCAGGCTAACAAAACTAATTGCAACCAAACACCTTATGTGTTCAAAATTAAAAGAGAAAAGAAGAGGAAAACTCCCAACAAATAAGTAAATTTTTGTATATTTTTTCTGTCACAATCTTTCAGTCACACATCTCTATTTTTGTACAGGGTACAAATTCCAACACCATATTTCAACTTTTCAACTTGTTTCAACATTAAATCTGTAAACATGTTGGTACCAATCAAAGGCATCATCTTTTCCACCTAATATTTGTGTTTACACAAGGTAGAGAATTCTACCTCCTAGTTAGGGGACCACAACAGGACAGTTGGAGAGTTGACCAGTGCTGTTATCAATACACACTTCTAGGTAGAGGTTTAATTCGGTGCTGAATGCACTCTCAGAGACAATAGCCTCTACATTAACGCTATGTAGAAACAACTAGAGGTTACTCAATATTATTAACTGTCACCTGGTTTTGATAAGACAAAAGATCTGCAAAAAATCAGTTTTTGACAAATTACGAAAATTCTAATTCATAAAAATTGATCTTACACACAATAAAGATTCAAGAAATAGGTAAAATTGTGCATAAATAATTTTTTCTTTGTGAAATTTGGTAAGATAAAATTTGTAAATAAATTCAAGTTCAAAATTGCGGTAAATAAATTTGACATCAAGACTCCATTGACACCAAACAATCTTCAATATGTGTACACACTGACCTTTTTGTAGGCAACCTTGGCATTGCCAGGAATCTAAGACACACACATTGTCTTAAAACAATTATATTCGCAGAAAATACCCTGGCAAATCGCTCATAAATAGAATTTGACTATTTTCGAGTATTTTTTCTTCATTTTTACTGATTTTTCTTCTTAATATTGCATTTTCATAACTCCATCTATTCGTCTTTATATCAATCTACCAAATGAATGAAAGATACAACTGAAATATCCAGTATTCTCACCAAAAAGAGTTCGAAGGCTGCCAGTAGTTCCCCTCCATCCTCATTTCCTCGTCTGATATCGTACCACTGTAGGACGGGCATTCTCGCATCACTAGGATCTAGTTTCACCATTGGGCGGGCTCGTGCTCGGCCCAGGAACTCATTAGACCCCTAAAAACACAGGAAGACATGGGAGATAACTCAAGCTGATTTACAGACATGATATGCCAAAGTAACCCTGACAACCATAGACGCTAAAAGAAAGGACGACATGGGAGATAACTCATGCTGATTTAGACATTGAATACCCAAGAAGCAACCATTAATCGATGCTTAATCTTCAAGTAAGTTAGCCGCTTATATCATTGTAAAGTGATATAATACCCGCTTATATCATTGTAAAGTGATATAATACCCGCTTATATCATTGTAAAGTGATATAATACCCGCTTATATCATTGTAAAGTGATATAATACCCGCTTATATCATTGTAAAGTGATATAATACCCGCTTATATCATTGTAAAGTGATATAATACCCGCTTATATCATTGTAAAGTGATATAATACCCGCTTATATCATTGTAAAGTGATATAATACCCGCTTATATCATTGTAAAGTGATATAATACCCGCTTATATCATTGTAAAGTGATATAATACCCGCTTATATCATTGTAAAGTGATATAATACCCGCTTATATCATTGTAAAGTGATATAATACCCGCTTATATCATTGTAAAGTGATATAATACCCGCTTATATCATTGTAAAGTGATATAATACCCACTTATATCATTGTAAAGTGATATAATACCCACTTATATCATTGTAAAGTGATATAATACCCACTTATATCATTGTAAAGTGATATAATACCCACTTATATCATTGTAAAGTGATATAATACCCACTTATATCATTGTAAAGTGATATAATACCCACTTATATCATTGTAAAGTGATATAATACCCACTTATATCATTGTAAAGTGATATAATACCCACTTATATCATTGTAAAGTGATATAATACCCACTTATATCATTGTAAAGTGATATAATACCCACTTATATCATTGTAAAGTGATATAACACAAGTTGAGTGTCCTTACATGTTATATCTTTAATACTTGATTTTAGAGCCTAGACAACTGGATCTCCATCTGTACCCAGAATTTACCAACGAACTCCCTCCTTATCTGACCAAATAATTCTGTCCTTCCCGACGTTCTAGCCCCGTCCATGACTACTGGTAATAGTCTTATTAACGGTAACTCTCAATGAGTCTATGGTACTCACCAACTTGTCATGGTCATATATTTCCACAAATATCTCTGGGGGCTGTGACTCAATGGTTTTGGGATCGCCAAAGATCTCAAACTCTTCGAAGATGATGGTTTGGTCCCAGGTAGGGCAGAGTGATTTGTGGATTTTTTCTGTCACTCCACTCTGGGTCAGCAGTGACACCCTCGCGTATGGATCTGGAAAGGTTAAGCAGTCACGTAACCTCTATATGTATTGTGCAAAAGATTTATAGCACACTATAGAGGACCTGCAGTTCATTGTAATAAACAAACCACAGAAATTTATATTCATGTCTGCAAAAAGTTCAATTCTATGCATCAATCATTTTCAGTGTGAAAAAAAGTGGTCGTTACTGCTGAATGTGTGCAGCTAAATGTAAAATGCATTTACTATATCTTTTAAAAACATCTCCTTTCCTTACTTTCATGCCTCACCTTGTGAAACAATTAACTACATTTATATATATGTTGTTAAAACAAAATATTAAATTTGCTTTAGTACTGTTCTCAGAAGTTTTGAAATACATGTAGGTGGTTGACTTGAAATTAATAGTCGGTTGAATGCTGTCATATTGACTTATACATATTCCGAAAAAAATGGCTGGTCCAAAGATGAATAGCAGGCTACTTTTGTTGAGAACTGATCAAAACTTTTAATAAGAACAATGAAATTTCATTAATTCAAATTGTGTCCATGAAATTTCAGATTTCAGTCAATTTCCAAATCTATTAAATTTTGTACTTAAAAGTACAATAGGGGTATTTAATACTTACCAGACAAACCTGACTCGTCCCCTGCTAACAGATCTCGGGCCTGGTAAACATAGGCCCTCAGCTGGTACTTGTACGATTCTACAATGTTATACATAATCTGTATTCACCAGTTCTCTGGGTTCTCAAATTTCAAGATATGAAGAGAAGGAACAGTGAACAAACCGATAAAACGGCTTATGTCAAAATATGATTATTCAAGTTCAAGATCAATTATTGAACAAAAAAGGTTCAATATAATGTCACATAGTACAGTGAAGATAAAAAAAATCTGTGAAAAGTTGTGGTGACTTTGTTATTGTCAAAGGTTAGGGTGATGAAGTTATAGTTAAAAGTCAAGCTCATAAGCTTATTGTCAAAGGTTAAGGTGATGAAGTTACAGTTAAAAGTTAAGCTCATAAGCTTATTGTCAAAGGTTAAGGTGATGAATTTATAGTTAAAAGTCAAGCTCATAAGCTTATTGTCAAAGGTTAAGGTGATGAGCTTATAGTTAAAAGTCAAGCTCATAAGCTTATTATCAAAGGTTAAGGTGATGAACTTATAGTTAAAAGTCAAACTCATAAGCTTATTGTCAAAGGTTAAGGTGATGAATTTATAGTTAAAAGTCAAGCTCATAAGCACATTGTCAAAGGTCATGGTCATCAATTTATTATCAAAATTCAAGGTGAAGGTCATCAGCTTATTGTCAAAGGTGAAGGTTACCAACGTACTGTCAAAGGTGAAGGTCCTTAACTCACTATCAAAAGTGGAGGTATTACTTACTGTCAAATGTTAAGAACATCCTTGGAGCTGTAAGAGATTCTGCTGCGTCCTTATCATCGTCCTGGAAATAGATACAGACTAAAATTACAGAGGGGGAAACGGCTAAAGCTTCAGGACTCAGAGGAAATGAACCAGAGAAAATGTGAACACTCTGGCAATGTTCACCATATGAACTCAAATAAGGTACCAACTGATTACAATAAGATAACAATAAAACTGATTTGGAAAATTCCTGTCCGGCTATTGGCTCACGGACATATCACAGTAATATGTCATTTAAGTAATTTAGAATTATATACATCATTTTAAAAAACACATCTTTATGGACAAAGAGACAAACAGATACCATGTCGCACTACACCATGTAACGAATCATAAACCAGTCAATATTGTATTGGGGGAAAGACCTGCAAGACAACAAAGAAGTCAGTATATTGACCCCACTGTCTATGATACCAACATCAATATACAGAGATCAATATTCACAGGAGAGTAGATTTACCAACATCAATATACAGAGATCAATATTCACAGGAGTAGATATACCACATCTATATACAGAGATCAATATTCACAGGAGAGTAGATATACCAACATCTATATACAGAGATCAATATTCACAGGAGAGTAGATATATCAACACCAATATACAGAGATCAATATTCACAGGAGAGTAGATATACCCACATCAATATACAGAGATAAATATTCACAGGAGAGTAGATATACCCACATCAATATACAGAGATCAATATTTATTTTTAAATAAATGTTTCTCAGTACAGAAATCTTACATCTGTCTTCATGCTGAAGAAACAGCTAGCTCCTGGCGTCTCAGCCACCATCTTACGATGCCAGCGACGACGCCTCACCATGTCCATTGTGTGTTCCTTACAGTGGAACTTCATGTTGAAGAGCGGAGCATACTCCCAGCCATCTGCCTGTTCTTGTGACTTCTTTATCTGTCAACAAAAATTCAGGTTCAGTATTTCTCTTGAAACTTTACTTCAAATACACACGCATAGTTTTATAAGTTTAACACTGAAAATTACAACTTTTCAAATTTCCATTTCAACAGTTCTATAGGAACGTATGAAAACATACAGTAATAATTAACTTCAGCACTTAACATGAATAAGTGCATAGGATCAAGGCTCTAATACAAAACAGCCGAAGAAAATTAACATTACCACTCAAATACAAATCGTACTTCTAAACTAGATTTAGAAATTAGTCATGTAAAATTAAGGTAAAATAATCCCCTTTGCTATAAATGAAAGCAAAACAAAATTAACTTTATATTTATCATTTCAATATATATATCTTATACTCGACACATCTAAATGTTATAACTAAGATATGTGAATATAGGACTGCACAAACGGTGGATGCAAACAAATAGAAACCAGAGATACACATACAATGTATAAAATTTCTCTAGGTACAACACAAACACAATATGTTACACAACAACATATCAACAAAACATGCCACCAGTCACTGACTGGGAATAGCACAACAGCATGTATAAACAAAGGGGGGTAGCATTTCCAGGAATACATATATTGGGGGAGAGGACACAGATGATGTCTTGTATCTTCTAAAAAGGTCAGTATTATTGACCTCAACCTTTTCCAAGATAAAGGGGGGTGAGATTATTGCCAAGACTGCTGCTGAAATATGGGGAGACCACTAAAGCTGATGAAGTAAGGGGAACAATCAATTTTTGTTGAAAGAATAAGGAAGGAGGGAGGATAATGGGTGGTAATCATCCCTTGAGAGAGTAAAAGGAGCAATCAACTGTTGGTGAAGAAATAAGGGAGGAATTATAGTAAGGGGAGGTAAACAACATTTGATTTAGTAAAAGGAGGTAAACAACCAATGTTGAAGGAATAAGGGCGGAGACAAATGAACTGTTAAGTATAATAAAGCACCCACATTTAATCTGAAATTACTAGGGTTATGTCTGATTGGCTGGACTCAATAGTTGTTGGTATAGAATGACACAGAACGGTAGTTACACAAAGGATTGTTTAAAATCTTTTAGACCAAAAAAGCCGGGATAGGGAAGCAAAACAATCCATAGGTATCCAAAGATTGGTCTGAAAAATCTTTCCTTTGGGAAAGAACATTCATGCATTGTCAACAATAACAAAGAAATATAATGCTGTCAGTAAACTTACCTTTTGTTTTATCTGTAGGTACGGGTACAAGGGTTAGTGAGTTCAGGGTAATTTAGTGTGGTACAAGGGTCAGTGAGTTCAGGGTAATTTAGTTGGTACAAGGGTCAGTGAATTCAGAGTAATTTAGTGTGGTACAAGCGTCAGTGATCTCAGGGTAATTTAGTGGGCTCTGGGTCACTAGATACACAGCCAAGTGCAAGTGTTTTATTGACTCGTCCTTCAAGTTCAGTTTTTGAGCTTCTTGGTACAGTAAATTAGTAGACAGGCAACAAGCCAACATTTCTAGCATTCAATATTTAAAATTCAAATTACCAGCATTAGTTTTTCCTGCATATCCTGTTGATAATAACATACTTTTATAATAAATTCATAACATCCAGAGCTATCAAAAAAAAAACCATCCCTGAACAAACTTTGTCATCTTAAATGGGCTGTGATTTTGTTAATGGTCCACAAAACACAAAAATCTTTTTCAAGGTAATCGTAAGCTCGTCCTGTTGATAATGATTTAGCTTTATAACAAGGTAAATCCAACATTAACATATGAAGTTTTATGAAATTGTATCAGGAGAAACAGTCACTAGAGTGACAAAGAGTGCCCGTCACTAGAGTGATGACAAAGAGTGCCCGTCACTAGAGTGATGACAAAGAGCTATAATTTTGTTTATAATGGGTTACAAGACCAGATTTGCTCACGAAACTATCCAAGCAACATCTTGCCAATAGTTATATGTACTGTGTTCCCAGATGGCTAATCAGCTACCTAGTCTGGAGTTGCACATTGGTTCGGAGTACCAAGTTACCTTCTCTTTCTGTTTCTTTGGATCTTCCACCATTCGTCGTGTACGTATCCATCGCCGTCTGCGACACATGTGGTACCGCTTCTCAACCGGACCGTATCCTCCCATAGTAGCCTCCACGCAGTACTCCCAACCTGGAGGACAGAAAAACTTATAAAAACAATCTCATATACAGCCTCAGTACCAAAACATATCCACCCGTACTCCCAACCAGAAGAATGGACAAATCTTAAACACAGACTGTAAGCAGTAAACAGACTAGGCAACAAAAAAATACAATTATGGGTGGAGAAACTGAACTTACTGCGCACAAAACAGAAAATTATATAACAGTAATGTTTCCATGTGTAGAATTACATAATACCAGATTAATACCCAGTTTTTCAAAGGTTCTAAAATAAACAAATTTAGGAGATTATTGTGATTTTATATGCATTGATACTCCAAGGAAAGATTTTGAGTACAAAAACAATCCCGATCATGCTACCACTGTTTTTTCAGACTGTTGTGTGCATTTTTGGAATTCTTGTAGAAATAACATAAGTCTTAATTAGTTGTATATTCCAGGAACAAAGGGCCAATATTAATCCCATCTGTATGTTATCTTCTTCATCAACAAAAGGTCAAAGTTCATTACGTATCTTCTCATTAATAAAAAGGTCAAGGTTATCAGTAACTACAAACTTTCCTTATTACAAAGATTAAAATTAAATACATATCCTCTTCATTATCAAGTGTTAGATTATTTACACGTCATCTTTTTCATTAACAAATGTTTAGATTATTTACACATATAACAAAAGGCCAAGGTTAATAACATACCGTCTTCATCCACTGCTCGGCCCAAATCACTTTCCCACTCATCCTCCCACACCCAGCCCGGGGGGAGGTGTGTTTCCCCTCGGGACAGACACTTGTCACCTTTCTGTAAAATACAGTACCAGGTACATCACATGTAAACACTAAATCTAAATTAAGAACATTTCGTTTGTTATTTTCTAAATCTACATAGATATTCACCATGTGGACTAAATCATTGCAAGTATTACCAACAGTAATCAAACAACATCAGCATCATTAGTACATGTATATACGTCATTGTTTTATTTTCACCTTGTTTTATTTTGCTGAAGAGTACTACGTGGTCATGTCTTAATATCAAAGATTTTACATGAATTTAAAATTCTGTTTATTATCAGTTTATAATCAATTATACTTTAATGAGGTAAAAACAATGTTTTACTCATTATCTATTTTCATTGAGAAATAGTTTGAACTAGTTTTAAAATCCGTTAATCTAATCCTCTTATGATAATTAAGAAAGCTTTGCAATGTATCAATGTATTTAGAATAAGGCAAATCTTGAAACCCTTTGATTTTTAAAAACTGAAGACTTTTCTTTAATATCAAAGAAGAGAAAACTGACCACATCTGCCCAGGGAGTGGTAGCTTCCCCCCAGCTTCCCCCGGGGAGGCGTGAGTGACACTCGTACACGTCCTCCATGTACACTTTGTGTCCGGCGTCCTTGTCAAACAGCATGCTGGAAATACATGGGGAACTCAATTGTATGGATACACATTTTAGGAAAATAACTTTTATTTCTGGAGTCTATTTCATTTTTAATAAAAAAACATAAAAACGCTTCCAAAAATACAAAGCTTAATTCAAACAGACCGAACATTAAGTCTCAAATATCACCACACTTTACATAGATTCCTTTTGATGTATTTTGAAAAATACCACTTTCGAATCATGCTTTAAGGTAGGGAACAATTAACTCTGTTGCAGCATCTAACTCCACTTTTGGACTTTTATTTTTTGTTCAAAAATATAGAATTTATAAGTAAGTAAAATTGTGTCCTGCTTGAAGCAAAGTTTTCAAATGGGAAAATTTGCTTTTCAATTTCGTCCTTTTTTATATTGTGAAGGAATATCTAAATTTCCTTAGAAATTGCACGGGCACAGACTTTGGCTAAAAAATATACACAGGAAAACTCTTCATAATAGTTTAAGTACAACATTCAAATTAAAAACTTAAAGAAAATGACAAAAGACTACATTCTAATATATCACTTGTAATTGGTCAGAGAATAATTCATAATAAGCTACTAAAAGGCGATGCATTTTTATTTTGTGTTTTTTTTTCTCTCCATTTTTTGGCTGTTAAAATCCAAGTGCTTTTTCCTGCAAAGTCAAGGTGACAATGTTTGACAGAGAAGATTATCTAATAAAACAAATTATTTGTTGGATGTGGTTTTTCTTCATATTTTTTTTTTAAATGCCAGTTATCTATTAAAATTATCTTTTTTAAAAACAAAAAAGTGAGTTTTTTGTAATTTTCAATCACTAACAGTCACATGGCCCAGATCGATCATGTGGAATTTAACACAGTATAAAGTGAATTTAACAAAGTTAAACTAAAATTGTCTACAAATATAAGTCATACTTAAGGAGCCCTGCCCTACTGCAGATAAACACAACGGAGTTCCAATGTGGTTTTTAATATGTACAGTAACGTCCCCTTTATTTGGTTTTGGCTTTAACTGTAACACGACTGGGCCAGGGTGCTTCTGTTGACCAGAAATCTCAGCTAGAGCCACAGTATAATGATTGCAAACAGATTTTAGCAGTGGTACAAGGATCTTTAAAGAAACGTGACTGTGGTACAGGGATCTTTAATGAAACGTGACCGTAACAGCAAAAACGGTATCAGGTATATACATGGCGATAACTTTCTCAAAATGATAATCTCAATGATATTTCGTGGAGTTAAGAAAAAAAGGTAAAGTGAATGATGATGACACAATACAATACTATATATGTGTTTTTGTGAATAACAACATCAAAAACAAATCCACACAAAATATATGTACGGTTAAAACTTTCTGTGAGACTGTTCAAAGCATTTTTTAGCTCATACAAATTTTATACACATGCTTGCTAAAATAAAATGATGGGACTATATACAATTGACACAAGTTGATAACGAAAGCTCAAGTAGAAATTAGCTACATTTAATATGTGCTAACTTGTAGTAGAGACAACGACAACAACCTCTGGATTTCTTTGATGAATTTATTGTTGTTTACATGTTTCCATTCATTAGCCATTGTCTGAGTTTATTCAATAAACAGAAAGAATTTTCTTTTGAAGAGATCCAGAATAGGTTTTCCTTGGCTCTTTTACAGTTTTGACTATGTCTGACAGGACTCTGAATGCCAATACTATAGAGATCCATCACCTGGATATCTACCTATTATCTAACGATAGTACTGCTTCAGACACTGCTTCTCCTCTACCCTGCTACATGTATATGCTTTTACTTCACAGAAAAATAACATTTCTATACGAGAGATTTTCTCTGATTTTTTCCCCATATTTACCAGGTAGTAAAAAGTTGAAGGAAAGAAATGAGGACAATAGAATTACTGATTGACAGAAAAAGGAATAAAAAAACATACATTGTGAGATATGTACCTGATAAATGTACTTTTCATTTCCATGCAGAAATAAAACAAAGTGTGATGATTAATAGTTACGCTAATTAAGTTCATACACAATTTCTTCAGCCAATTGACACATAAGATTGTCAGACGATAACGGAGGGCCTCTAATTAAGATTATTTTTCAATATAACATTCTTGAAATGTTCTCTATATAAGACTACAAGAGAACTGAAATTCCCTGCTTCAGTTTTTCTCTTTACATGTTACATTCTAAAGTGAACTAAAATTCACTTGCTGTAGATGTTTTTCTCCAAGTACCTAACCAAAGTGAACTAAAATTCACTATATATAGATGTTTTTCTCTATACATGTGACATACTAAAGTGAACTAAATTTCCTAGCTGTAGATGATTTTCTCTATGCATGTGACATACTTAAGTGAACTAAAATGTCAAGCTGTAGATGTTTTTCTCTATACATGTGACTTACTAAAGTGAACTAAAATGTCAAGCTGTATATGTTTTTTCTCTATACATGTACCATATTTAAGTGAACTAAAATGTCAAGCTGTCGATGTTTTTCTCTATACATGTGACATACTTACGTTAACTAAAATGTCAAGCTGTAGATGTTTTTCTCTATACATGTGACATACTAAAGTGAACTAAAATGTCAAGCTGTATATATTTTTCTCTATACATGTGACATACTTAAGCGAACTAAATTTCCTAGCTGTAGATGTTTTTCTCTATGCATGTGACATACTTAAGTGAACTAAAATGTCAAGCTGTAGATGTTTTTCTCTATACATGTGACTTACTAAAGTGAACTAAAATGCCAAGCTGTATATGTTTTTCTCTATGCATGTGACATACTTAAGTGAGCTAAAATGTCAAGCTGTAGATGTTTTTCTCTATACATGTGACTTACTAAAGTGAACTAAAATGTCAAGCTGTATATGTTTTTCTCTATACATGTGACATACTTAAGCGAACTAAATTTCCTAGCTGTAGATGTTTTTCTCTATGCATGTGACATACTTAAGTGAACTAAAATGTCAAGCTGTAGATGTTTTTCTCTATACATGTGACTTACTAAAGTGAACTAAAATGTCAAGCTGTATATGTTTTTCTCTATACATGTGACATACTTAAGCGAACTAAATTTCCTAGCTGTAGATGTTTTTCTCTATGCATGTGACATACTTAAGTGAACTAAAATGTCAAGCTGTAGATGTTTTTCTCTATACATGTGACTTACTAAAGTGAACTAAAATGTCAAGCTGTATATGTTTTTCTCTATACATGTGACATACTTAAGTGAACTAAAATGTCAAGCTGTCGATGTTTTTCTCTATACATGTGACATACTTTAGTGAACTAAAATGTCAAGCTGTAGATGTTTTTCTCTATACATGTGACTTACTAAAGTGAACTAAAATGTCAAGCTGTACATGTTTTTCTCTATACATGTGACATACTTAAGTGAATTAAAATGTCAAGCTGTAGATGTTTTTCTCTATACATGTGACTTACTAAAGTGAACTAAAATGTCAAGCTGTAGATGTTTTTCTCTATACATGTGACCTACTTAAGTGAACTAAAATGTTAAGCTGTAGATATTTTCTCTATACATGTGACTTACTAAAGTGAACTAAAATGTCAAGCTGTAGATGTTTTTCTCTATACATGTGACATACTTAAGTGTTATATTGTAGCCTTATCAAACTGTTTATATTTCCATACAAAATGTAAAATCACGTTAAAAGCTGTGTTGACCCTTCTCTGCTTCTGTGAGCTAGCTGAGCATGTCATGTGACCCAAATATACCTGAGTTCATTAAGTGTGTCATGTGACCCACATATACCTGGGTTCATGATGTGTGACATAAAGACCTACATATACCTGGGTTCATGTGACATAAAGACCTACCTGAGTTCTGGACTTATGTACCACTCGCTGTCCCACCTCCAACCAGGAGGAGGGTCAAAATTCTCCTTCTTCAGCTTCACCTGATGGACAGGTAACAAACAGTACTCATTAAACAACAACAGAAACGTTTAGACCTTAGCTGTCCTCCATATCAAAATATGTTTCTTTTAATACAATATAATCTTTCAATTTTACATTGATCCCTTTCAATTTTTAGTAAATAATTTTGAATATACTCATTAACTCCCTTTATTTCTCAATTAGCAACTTTGTGTTTTCTTGTTGGCATCTGTCTTAACTTCACTGGAATACCAGACATGTACTCAGTAAGACAGGCATGTTTTGCAAAGAGTCCACTGTAAACTTTTTTATACTGACCTTGCCCTGACTGTCCGACCATTTAGGTCGTCCCAGTGGTCCTTTGTTTGTCCAGCCCACAATAGGGATACTAATCTCATTTTCATACTGCAGAAAAAAACATGAACTAATGTAGTTTGGTTTTCTAAATCTAGCTGTTTGTACATTCTGTATTTATTTATAGTAAATTAACAAACTTTTTACTGTTTTCAACAAAATATTTCCATCGCCAATCATCATTAGGGTGGATTTCAACCAATGAAAGCCAAGACTTACAGTTTCTGCAAACACCGCCAGTTCACCCTCAGTCTGCATCTTGTGCCACGCCTTTTCCTCATTATGGAGGCCAAGCCAGAGCCTCACTCTGAGCAGTGCAGGAACATCAAACTTTTTGTCTTTGATGGCCTTGTCTCCCGGCAACTACAACAATTCATTACATAAATATGGCGTTATCACATGGCCTTTACCATTATCAGCAGGAACAGGCAGGCCTACTAAATCGCTCTTTATTTAAACTTCAATTATTTTACAAAAATTAGGACAAGTTTTTAAAACTTAAACTAATCAATTCTGTTGGACAAGATCGAAGCTTGCTTGCGGTCTTGATGGGAAGGAAACTGGAGTAGCCACAGAAACCCCTCATGTTCTACCAGTGTGTAAGTGTGCTAACCACTGTGGCACCCAACCATTCAATATTCATGTATAATAATTTTGTTTAGATCAGATTCAATTTTAAGTAGGGAACAATAAAGTATTTCAGAATAAACAGACAACGCAGACTTTATTTCATGATTGGATCACCTATTGAATGTATACAAAACTGTATCTCTCTGAAAATATCACTCTGAAATGCTTTTTTAACTTCCACAATGCTTCTTTTCCCTGTGACTGGAACTATGTCCCATTTCAAACTCTCATTAGAATGTGTAGTAATACAAGTTCAATACATAATACAGAGAAAGCGTACAAGTTCACTTACAATAAAAGTGTGAAGTAGGAAAATTAACACGTGACTAAGATACCTGAAGACAAATGGACTGGAGCTTGCCGCAGTTACGACCTATATAGTTGGGGTCGGCCGAGTAGAGGATCTCGTTAGCTGGGATCCTGTGGTAGGCTATCCTCTTCTCTCCACTAATCATCCATAATATCACATCAGGCATACTGTTCTGGGGCTGTAAACACAGGTGAGAAACATTTCTAAACCTTTGTACAAACTATAGGTTATAACTGTCACACCAATAATAATTCTTAGTGCTATTATCACAATGAAATGGAAACTAAAACTTAAGAACTGACCTCCTGTGCCAGGTTTTTGATCATCTGTAGGAAGTTCTCCGCCTCGTTAAGTGCCTCGACAACATCTGTAGCATGCTCCCTCAGTGTTCCCGCCATTTCTCTGATGTTTGCCAGCTCTGATGCACGATATTGCAATGTCAACTCGTCCAGTTTGTTAGGCGTATGTCGACCTGGCTTAGGCTGTGGTAGCGGTTTTCTAACAAACAAAGGGAAATAGGTTCAGAGAGTTCCTGTGACACCAAACTTCGAAGGACTATATCAGTGACATTATTCATAGGTGTCACTATAAACATGGTAGAATAGATGACCAGCAGGGACAGATCTGAGGTGGGGAGTAGAAGGACTATATCAGGGACGTTATTCATAGGTGTCACTATAAACATGGTAGAATAGATGACCAGCAGAGACAGATCTGAGGTGGGGAGTAGAAGGACTATATTGGGGACGTAATTCGTAGGTGTCACTATAAACATGGTAGAATAGATGACCAGCAGTGACAGATCTGAGGTGGGGAATAGAAGGACTATATCAGGGACGTTATTCGTAGGTGTCACTATAAACATGGTAGAATAGATGACCAGCAGAGACAGATCTGAGGTGGGGAGTAAAGAGTATGTGGAAATTCTACAGGTGTGGGTTAGGGCTGGGAATACAGAATAATGTAGAGATATAACAGGTTCAGCAGAGATGGACAGAGGGAGGAAGGGATGGGTTATGGATGGGTAGAGATGGATAAAGAATCTTGGATAAATTTATATTAAGACAGGTTTATCAGAGGAGGGTTAAGATTAAGTAGGAATATTTAGAGATGGATCGGCAAAAATGGATATGTTCAGTAGAGTTAGGTAGAGAAGAGAAAAGAAGATTTGGGATGAATCATGGTGGTTAAGATGAAGTAAAGATATATGCAGATACCGCTACAGATAGACGATTACTTACCGACAGTCCTGTACTAGCTGTTCCAGAAGAGATATGAGCAACTGGGCCAGTTCTGGGGTAGGTAGTTTGGCCTTCATCCCGATCTTGACTTGCTCAATGTTAGCTTCCTACAAGTTGACAATACAAGTGTAACTTTAGTCTGTAATTATTTCAATTAGCTTATTTCTCTGTATTGTTTTTCTGAGACAAAATCAATTTTATTCAGACTTAATTCAATTGCCGACCATTAACGGCATACAGTATATTGGGGGTTACTATGTGGTGCACAAATTCTGAGCTTGTTAACTTTCATAGAATTATTATTATTCAGATATATGTGTATGGAGCAACACAAGATTTTAAAGTTGCGAACTATCAAAGAGTATTATGGGATATATTATGCGCAACAAGATTTACAAGCTTGTCAACCTTTACAGAGTATTATGGAATAATTTGAGCACTGTCAGACCTGCAAGCTTGTAAACTGTTTCACCATACTCAGGGATGTACTGAGCACTGTCAGACTTACAAGCCTGTAAACTCTTCCACAATGCTCAGGGATGTACTGAGCACTGTCAGCCTTACAAGCCTGTAAACTGTTTCACCATACTGTGGGATTTACTGAGCACGGTCAGACTTACAAGCCTGTAAACTGTTCCACCATACTGTGGGATGTACTGAGCACTGTCAGACTTACAAGCCTGTAAACTGTTTCACCATACTCAAGGATGTACTGAGCACTGTCAGACTTACAAGCCTGTAAACTGTTCCACCATACTGTGGGATGTACTGAGCACTGTCAGACTTACAAGCCTGTAAACAGTTCCACCATACTGAGGGATGTACTGAGCACTGTTAGACTTACAAGCCTGTAAACTGTTCCACAATGCTCAGGGATGTACTGAGCACTGTCAGACTTACAAGCCTGTAAACTGTTCCACAATACTCAGGGATGTACTGAGCACTGTCAGACTTACTAGTTTGTCCAGGATACCCTGGAGGAGGTTGAGGGCCTCAAGTCTGAAGGAAATATCCTCCCAATGAGAGTCAACCACCACACATGGCTTAGTGGCACCCCATGGCAGGAAGGAGTAGTGGCAGCCATCAAACACAGCATTGGTGGGCTGAGTCGTTGAGGAGCAAGGCGGGACATTGTCATCCAGCTTGTTACCATAGTTACCTGATGGCAAAGAAAAGAAATTGAGTTTACAGAAGTTTAATCATGGTTGATGTCATATGAATTGTTATGATGCAAAAAAGTGATGCAATTTCATCCAGAAATAATATCATAGAGACATAATATCATATGTAGCTCATTGGGTTTACAGTCTATTAGTAATATATCACTCGTTCTGAAAGAATAAATCTAACTCTTTTGTCTCCTCACGACAGTCCACCTGGTCAGATGTCTAAATTTTTATATCACAGTATAGGCACATGTTTTGGTTCCAACACTCTGCCTTCCCTGGATGTAACTATGAACTAGTTTGAAAATCCTACACGAAAACAGATGTACAGGGTAAATACTATAAACTCCTGACTTGTCAAAGCAGTGGAAGGACCTATAAACACTGGGGATAATTACTGTAGATGGTTTTAAGTTTCAACTTCATTAAGCACCACTGTGTTTGGTTTTCTGAAGACAGAACTTACCTATACTGACTTCAAACTCAACTGGCGCATCAATTGCACTGACCATCGTAGCATTGAGGAACGACGCATGAAGCTTGTATTTCCTCCTTCTCATGAATTTCTACAGAAATTAAAAAGCATGTAATTTTATCAGTAATAATCAGTAATAAAATTTCAATACTGGCCAACAGAGAAATGAAATAACTACTGACTTGTTGTAAACTTATTAAACATGTTTTGTTTTGTTTTTTTTCTCTATCAGTATGGGGAGGTTTCAAAAGATGACTAAGGCTTTCACCAATTTATTCTAAAAACTCCAATTTCAGTTCAATTCAGAAAATATTTTTTATCCAGAGGGATTCTTGTAGAGTCTATATCATTTTGAAGTGTTGGAATCACCCCTACTGACAGTTGTCTGACAATATATAACTACCATACCTTGGTCATTGATTACATTAATTGGTGTGTGACCCGATATAATATTCTCTGACCTCTAGCTGTACTACCTTTCTAAGTGCTCTACTACTGACACAGCTGATTCCCAGCATAGTTTCCTCACCCTTTACCCTTACCTGTACTCGTAGAGTTTCCTAACCCTCTACCCCTACCAGTACTAATAGAGTTTCCTCACCCTCTACCCTTACCTGTACTCGTAGAGTTTCCTAACCCTTTACCCTTACCTGTACTCGTAGAGTTTCCTCACCCTCTACCCCTACCAGTACTCGTAGAGTTTCCTCACCCTCTACCCATACCAGTACTCATAGAGTTTCCTCACCATCTACCCTTACCTGTACTCATAGAGTTTCCTCACCCTCTACCCTTACCAGTACTCGTAGAGTTTCCTCACCCTCTACCCATACCTGTACTCATAGAGTTTCCTCACCCTCTACCCTTACCTGTACTCGTAGAGTTTCCTCACCTTCTACCCTTATCTGTTATTGTAGAGTTCCTCATCCTCTACCCTTACCTGTACTCGTAGAGTTTCCTCACTCTCTACCCTTACCTATACTCATAGTTTCCTCACCTTCTACCCTTACCTGTACTCATAGAGTTTCCCCGCCCTCTACCCTTACCTGTACTTGTAGGGTTTCCTCACTCCCTCTACCCTTACCTGTACTCATAGAGTTTCCTCACCCTCTACCCTTACCTGTACTCATAGAGTTTCCCCACCATCTACCCTTACCTGTACTCGTAGATTTTCCTCACCCTCTACCCTTACCTGTACTCGTAGAGTTTCCTCACCATCTACCCTTACCTGTACTCATAGAGTTTCCTCACCCTCTACCCTTACCTGTACTCGTAGAGTTTCCTCACCCTCTACCCTTACCTGTACTCGTAGAGTTCCTCACCCTCTACCCTTACCTGTATTCGTAAAGTTTCCTCACTCTCTACCCTTACCTGTACTCGTAGAGTTTCCTCACCCTCTACCCTTACCTGTACTCGTAGAGTTTCCTTACCCTCTACCCATTCCTGTATTAGTAAAGTTTCCTCACCCTCTACCCTTACCTGTACTCGTAGAGTTTCCTTACCCTCTACCCATTCCTGTATTCGTAAAGTTTCCTCACTCTCTACCCTTACCTGTACTCGTAGAGTTTCCTCACCCTCTGCCCTTACCTGTACTCGTAGAGTTTCCTCACTCTCTATGTCCTGTACATTGACCTCTGGTAAAGCACCTAGTTCTGTTGTCAGCTCCACAAGGACACGTCCCCTGTACGCCACACCTATGCCCTGTAATATTGAAACTGATTAGACATTTAAACACGAGATGATTGGTCAGTCTAACATAGAAACTTACTGGACATTCAAACACTGACATGTCAGTCTAACAAAGGCACTGATACGTCAGCCTAACATAGACATTGATTGGTCAGTCTTAATAATACATTGATTGTCCTGTATGTCTTAATAGGTACAAATATGATATTCTAATACAAATTATCTGTCTGGTCAGACCTACAAATATATTAATGGATCAGCTCAACACAGCATTGCTTCATCAGTTACTTAAACATGTATTACCTGTTTAAAATATATTACTGTATTCCACCTGTGTTACTTTGAATAATATAAAAAAAAATCCTCTAATTAAATTTTGTTATTCCATAAATACCATGGCCTGTAGATAAATATTAGTATGTAAGTATACCTACCTTTCCTTCGTTTAAGTCCTCATACTCGTTTGGCAGGTCAGAATACTCTCTTGTTGACCCATAAAAATTTACATAGCAGGGACCGAAGGTTGGTAGGAAACCTTGAAAATGCATAAGTCAAAGGTTAATTCAGGTACTTTGGAATGTTTATATGATTTTTCAACATTGGAAACAAATCAAATTTCAAATGTAAATGTATTTCTTTAACACTCAGATGATTGGACATTTAATTAATAACTTCAAATTGTTCCTAAAAGCAAAGATTCATTGTACATAATAAATAACACTTGAAACAATTAAAACATTAAAACTTTCATCATATCAACATATACATCTGCAGCAGACTAATTCTAGTTCATATAAAGTGAATCCCATGCCGATTATAAATTTCCATGACAACATCAATAAAAAGAAAATCAAAGTAACATTTAATAGGTAAAACCTTTCAGCCATGAGTAAACAATTAATGTTCTGGTCAAACTCTTTGATATTCAAAAAGATAAATGAAATCTTGAAAAAAAAAAAACTCCTGGTCAAGGGACTCCCATTCATCATCATAGATAAAGGCTTGGCAGAAAGAAGTTTTTAGAAATAATGAGGACAAAAATTATAAAGATAAGTTTAACACTCACTGAATGGCAGAAAAAAATGTATTATTTAAGCCCTGATTCTACCTGATAAAAGATGCAGAATAGGTGACATGATATAGATGGTCATATGTGATCACGAAAGGCTAAGGTGATCAAATGTGATCACATGATATGATCAGGCAGTCACATGATATAGACGGTCACATGTGATCACATTACATGCTACGGCAGTCACATGCAACCACACGATATATACCAAGGTGATCACATGTGATCATGATATACTGGGGCCGTCATATGTGATCCCGATACGCTGAAGTGGTCATATGCACTCACATGATATACCGACATGAGTGATTATACCACAATGCTAGTTTTATTGTATTTGAAAAACCAAAGATCAAAAGAGTTGAACTACCTGCAATGTAGCAATATAACACAGCTGTTCTGTCATTAAACTAAACAGGAATATTTCATGAAAATTACAAAGGTACTTTAAAAAGGATTTTTTTCCAAAAAGGACATACAAATTTTATAAGAAAAGTATTTAGCCAAATAATTAATCTAATGAACCCATTTTCACTATGACAAAGCTGTTGCTTTGTGATAAAGTAAATTTCTAAATTTAGCTGAGAAAATTTAAATAATTTAGTTAGTCTAACACAATACAGTAAGCTAAAGTAAATTTCTAAATTAAGCTGAGAAAATTTAAATAATTTAGTTAGTCTAACATAATACAGTAAGCTAAAATAAATTTTGTGACATTTAAGTAAAATGTTCACCAAATGAGTTAAAAGTTGAAGAGAATACTACATCTACCAAAAGAAATTATAATCTTGGAAATATTTTCATGAGGAAGTTTCCAGACAGACTTCAGAAGAATAACTCATAACTGAAATTAAAATTATTTATCAACTTGTTATGTACCAAAACCTACAATATATCAACCAGATGGTGTTCATATAAAGTAAAGATCACTGTAAATCATTGTATAAGGTACTTGTATCTGTAAACCATGCTGAAGACAAACCAAGGGGAGATAATTTCTGAAAAATCGAGTAAAATACTTCTGAAGACAAAGCAAATGTATGATTGAAATGCCACTCTGATAAAGGTAGCAAAGGTTATTAACTTCACAAGAAATAAAAATTAGATGTTAACTTTCAACTTCGTACGTCTATTGAAATAAAACCCATATACCACAAAATTATCACAGTCAAGAACTAAAGTTTGAAAACGTTATTTACCATCTTCCATAGTCACTTTGATGATCGTAAAATGGAAATCAAATTTGTTAAAAATCATCAACATTTTTGATGACAAAAAGAAAAGAATATGCTATGTGGAAGAAAGGACTGAAACCATTTAAAACAAATAAGAATTTAATAAATTTAGAAAGTTTATTGTAGAAAAGTTGCATTATTCCAAAGAAAGATAACTCTGGTTTGACAAAGACTGAATACTGATTACTAATTATATTTTTATTACCAAACACATTATCAAAGCAACCCATTGTTTGGTTCTTCAACTATGTATGAATTTGAACCTAGGATCTAGGCTGACTTAACAATAAAAGGCTGGGTAACAGTGGGTCATCAACAAACAATAGTTATCTCAATGGCAGAATGTACTGTTAATAAATATACGTGATCACGCCTTGTTCAAATTGATTGTTCTTTTCCAGAATGTGACACAATCATGTACTAAAATTAATGTTCTACTTCACTGTTATAGAAAATTTAGTTAAGTTTAAAAATGGTTGTCTTTGTAAAAAATAGCAAATTTCTTCATACCCAGTCTCTAGTGTAAAATACTGTATACCAGGAAGTTGTTTTCATGTGATTAAAATGACTCAAGGACATGTTATCTACACATGTAGATCACACATGGGTGTAGGCTGCGTGCTAAATATAAGGGGTGAAGGCAAATCTCAGGATATTTTTTCTACACAAGTATTTTGTGATAAAAGGAAAGGATGCAACAAGGTGTCAGGTAAAAAAAAAAATGAAGATTAATTCATACAATGCAAATTAATTTGTATTAAGGAATGAAGACAATTTCTGAAATGATTTCATCATAAAACATTAACTGTTAATGATTATGACTTAAATATATTATAATAAGAAATTAGCAATAAAATCTATTCTGCATTACTTTAAACATATGTGATACAGAAGTCAAGCACACAACAAAAGAAAGAAAGAGTTCTACAAAGGGACATAAATACCCTCTTCTCCAGCACTCGATATGAGAGTAATTGGAAGATACGACGTTCCCACCGGGTCATCATTACCTATGCGATCCCTGGAGGTCAGAAGGCAGGACAGAAAGTAGCAATATACATTAAATATAGTAATAAAGCCAAAGTAAATACACATTAAGTTGAGGTAATACCGTAGTCCTCTCCTGGCTAGACCTGGTGTATATAAATATAAACATTGTATGGTATAGCTGGGTTACACAGTTAGTGATGTTAGTTATCAACACACATAAATATCTCATTCCACAACAAACATCCACCTGTATGACAGGCTATTCTACCACAGTGCCCATCCACCACCGTGTTAATCCACCATAACGCTAATCCACCATTAAGTGCTAATCTTTCACGGTGATAAACCAGCACAGCTAGTCGACCTCAGTGCCAATCCACCTCAGTGCTAATCCACCATTAAGTGCTTATCTTTCACGGTGATAAACCAGCACAGCTAGTCGACCTCAGTGCCAATCCACCTCAGTGCCAATCCACCATTAAGTGCTAATCTTTCACAGTGATAAACCGGCACTGCTATTCTACCATAGTGCCAATCCACCTCAGTGCCAATCCACCATTAAGTACTAATCTTTCAGGGTGATTATCCAGCACAACTATTCTACCATAGTGCCAATTCACCACAGCGCTAATCTTTCATTGAGATTTTGAAGAGCTCTCTATCTGTGCTGGTCCTCCACAGTGCTAATCTCAGTGATAATGCAGCACTAGTAATCTGCCACTGTGCCAGTTAGTTGCCCTTAGTACTTATCTAAAACCTTGCTAAATCTTTTATTTTAATGTAAATACTTTGCTCGGTATTCTAGCATTTTGCTAATCATATGCTTGTTTAATGCTATGCTAAATTAGCATTGCACTAAATTCAATACTGTGCTTGATTGTCAAAGTTCTATTCCCATATAGTGCTTATATTTCCCAGTTCCAATTCAACACTTTTCTACCATACATTGCTAATTTCAATCCTAAGCTAATGCAATATTGCTTTAACCCTTTCACCACTATAAACCATTATGGATTCATCCAAATCAATGCATGGTAGAGTCTACTAAAGTTACAGAGGGGTGAAAGGGTTAAATGTCACTATCCTATTTATCTAAAGACTCTAACATCTGCTAGTTCAACTATGGCACAATACTTTTTATTCATTCAATATTAATGAGGAAAGACACAAGCCTGTCTGCCAACAAAAAGTCATCTTTAACCTACACTCCATCATCCCAAGATATACTCTGGGTGATCTGTTTCAACAGACTCAGGGTCCTTGGTGATAATAAAACAGGCTGCTTGTGATAGTAAAATCTTATATCTTCAAAGTACTGCACCAATACATACTAAAATGTTGATGAGTAGAGAGAGCTGTTTTTATTTGTTGACATCTGGTTGTAGATTATATAGGGAGTGCCTGATACCATTATAGATTATCACAATGTACAGCTAGATGACCTCGTAACACCAGGTAATTAGCCTTCTTTACTGTCAGTTTTCTCTTAGGCCTATGATAGGGGCATACGACAGATCTACTCCCCAGTCTGTACATGCGAGTAAAAAGTAATATATAGATACTAAAAAATAATCTTTTTTTTTTTATTGTTATTGTTTATCATGGAATCTGTTGATGTACAGTGGCATCAGGGGCCTGTCCGTTTTTAAATGTAACAATTTTGGGTATAAATCCTGACAGACTTGCAAATGTTTATGCAGGCCTTGCAAGGCTTTGTCAAGGTTCGCCTGAGAGCAGCATCAGATTACTAGGCCCGACCTTATTTAATAAACGAACAACTGTGGTCCAACTGGTTCAACCATTGAAACAAAAACGGCCCTGGTTAGAATTTTAAGTGACAGATTATAACTGTCATACAGAGGTTCGACAAGGATCAAATTTTTACCATGTTATCTAACTAGTAAAATAAATACAAGTAACGAAGTAACTTTTTTCCCCCATTTTTTACCCTGTAGCTAGAGTGACCAATATTGTTTTACAAATGTCAAAACAGGTAGATATTGTCTCAGCTGATAAAATTGCTCTACACAGTAATATGTTTTACAGCTCTTTACCAAACCTTTATTTCAAAAAATTAAAAAAAAAATGATATTGGTCAATTTCAAATTCAATCAATTCTCAGTGTTTGTAAAACAACTAATTACATTGAACGTGCTTACACTGTACTTTTACTGTACAGTCTTAGTGTAATTTAAAATACCACTTTCATTCTGACCTGTTCAGAAATAAAATATTTAAATAGCTCATCAAGACGCTCTCATCCTCATTATATTTTCTAAAGCTATTCATTCAAATTCAAATTTTGAAATTTCTTTTAATTTGTTTTCGGAAACAATTTTCTACAACTATTATATTTTGTATCCGGGACAAAGCCATCTGTTGACAGCAGGGATAATGTGTAGGGTACCTGAATGTTTTAAATAGAAATTTTCATCATATCTGATATTCTCCCTAGAAAAAATGACTGTACTGAGAACTGGAACTTCAAGAATAGTTTACAGCCACCAAAAGATTAAAATTAACAATGGCTACGGTACTTATGTAAGAAATATTTCTGACAATGAATTCATCTGATTACATAATTGATTTGGTTACATACTTTGTATAAAAATACACTTTGTACATGCAACTGTTTTATAAAATCTTGAATGATATAAGTAGTAGGAATGAACAGCATCCAAAAAAAGTTGTTACACAAGAGAAATAATTAAAAAAAATACATGAAATATATATAGGATGGATTAAGTTGTAAGTGAGGTACAATAGAGTGAAGGAGGTGATTAGTGTTGCAGGGTTTGAACAAAGCAAAGGCTGTCTGCTGCCAGACAAGAACAGGGTATGGCAATGGTCACCATGGAAACAAGCTTGCTAACAAGGTCAAACAGAAATAATACTTCTCATTTCCATTTCTGACTTTATCTTTTTTATCCAAACTTTACACAGATTGAAAGGGATTCTTTTCCAATATTTTGATATTCATTTACCCAAAGTTTATCTAATTCTGAATTTTAGCTCCTCAACATAATATGTTGTTTTCAGCGCTTCAATTATTTTCGTCACGTTTGTAAAGCATGAAAATCACGGTATAAGGGCCAGAAATTGAATTTTGAAAACTGCCCGATCACAGACAAATTTGGTCACGATATAAGGAAACAGAAGATATCTGTTTAACCTGTTGTCCCCATGGTTACTACAATAACGGTGGAAACCAACCCTGTTCCCCTGCTGTGTTCCGTGAGATGAGAGGAATACCAACGGTGCCAGCACAGATTGTATCGTCTTCACTGATCCGGTCCCTACGGTAACGTAACCGTTAAATATAGAATACGTGTGCCACACATGCTAAAAACAGCTAAACGTAAGGCAGGCAGGACTCACGATGACCTTAGAAATACATGTGTCTTAGGCTTTGGCTTCAAATATTGAATATCGGTTGTGTAATGTGTAATTTAAGTGGAAATACTTTGAAACAATACAAACTCATCCCAATTTGTTTAGAATGAAAAATAAAAACCAAAAACCTTAAAAGACGTTTCTGAACTGAATTTGTTTCAGTCTAAACAATCTTTGTAAACTACAATGAATTATACAATGGAGGATGAGAACCAACATCTACTAGTGGTGTGCTCAATGAAGTACACTGTACCCCAGTCAATGGATTCCTTAAGTCACTAGTCCAACCGTAAGAGAAATCTCAAATATCAAAGAAGAGATGTCCAGACAACATCAAACGGGGAGTCTGTGCAACTTTTATATGTCATGACCTTTGACATTACCCTATTTGACCATTAATACAAATGACCTTTACCTTTAATCATCAGAAATGATATGATTGCATCGATTTTGATGTTCAGAATTCAATATTATATCTTAACTTAGGAACACTGGAATCAATTAATGACCTTGACCTTGACTTGTGAAATCCATAATCAAATGTTTGACCTTGACTTGCAATCAGAACTAGATGTATGACCTTAACATATGAACGTCAGAATCAAATATGACGACCTGCGATCAGAACTCAATATATGACCATGACCTGTGAACTTTAGAACCCAATGTATGACCTTGACTTGTGAACATCAGATCCCAATATTCCCATCCCCTAGTGTAGCCCCGAAGAGATCCTAACGCCAGACACGTTAAATATACATGTACATCGTGAGCCCTGGAGTGAATCTGTAAGGAAATGCGATTCATTACAAAGAGGAATTCTCAAAAAAAGCAAAACATTCTTGTGATGAGAAAATCAAAAGAACAAAATGTACTGAATAGCAAAACAAGGCATTCTGTGATTTGTCAATAGCTGCAACTTCAAATAAGAAATTCTGAAGTTGAAGTGAAAAGTGAGAACAAAAAAGATTTCTGGTAGAAATTAAAGAAAGGCAATTAAAATGACAGATGTGATGCTTTGGAAATCTAGCAGCTTGTCACACGATGGCAGATAATGTTAACAACTGTTTTACTGAGCATTCAAATTCAATATTCACTTCCTAACAATGAACTTTCAGTAATTAAAACTACCAAGCATTAGAATTAGTGATCTTGTCACTCAGGATAAAGCACAAACAGATACTGAAAGCATAATGCACTACTCAGGATTTAGTAAATGAGCGTTTAGTTGACCTTGTCACTCAGGAAAACATATAGATATGGTAGGTGGATCTTGACACTCGGAATATAAAGTTTAAATCAGGTAATTTCATTATGTTACTAGGGATCGGCATAATTATCAGTATGTGAAATAGATCAGTAGCCCACACTCAAAGAAACACCTAATACCCTCTCCGTTAATCACTGATACCATTAGTTAAATTTAGTCACCAATATCAACAACTAAGACCAATGCTGTAGGTTTTGGGTGAGTTCTATGTTCAATCATAACCTAAAGAATCAAATCATGCTGAAATTAAGGGGAGAACAGCATGCAAACAGGCTGCTTGGGGAGGTAGCAGAGCAGCGACGAGCTAGCATTCCTTGTCAACATCATGCACTTCCTGCTGATGGAGTTTATTGATGAAGATTAAGTTGTACCACTTTGTCACTGTTAAGACCTTGCTTCTTTCTCTTTTATTGTATGGAATTTTTAGAGATATAGTAATACAGCAATTTTTTTTCTTTTTTCGTATTAATCCCTCAAGACCTATCAATCTTATCATATTCTTCCAATACAATATTTGGTAAATGTAGCTAATGGATCTTCACATGGAGACAAATCTAGATTTAGGCCAGTAGTGACTTGACCTACTTTTCAATGACTTGACCTACTTTTCAATGACTTGACCTACTTTTTACAAGCTTGTCTTATCAGTGGTCAGCTGTAGCTATGAAGACCTAATAATGGTACGACTTTTGGGTAATTACACTAGTCAATAAATCCTGATAATAAACAATGCTGGTTTTCATCATTAGAAGTGTATACCAGTGACAATTACTTCACAGAAATTGGTTACCATTTGCAAACACTGTTAAACATTCAAATTTTACTAGATTAAAATCTGGGGTCGCATGTTAGTAATGACTCGTGATTACAATCACAGGTATCATGATAACAATCACAGGTATCATGATTATGATAACAGGTATCATTATTATAATTATATGTATCATGATTACAATCACAGTGATCATGATTAAAATCACAGGTATCATGATTCTAATCACAGAATATCATATTACATCAATATCTGATACAATGTTAACCTAAGCTATAAGATATAACAAGAGAAAGCTATCATCTAACTGGTAATAAGCATTGAGGTCATTTTCTAATTACAAATACAAGAACACAAAATACACCAAAAAATTGAAACCTACTTTCTATAGGTTGGACTACGGACTAATTCATGTACATATCAATTGATGTATGTACATTTTATAAATCATGTACAGATTGACTAATTGATGTATAAAGACAAATTTAGACTAATTTATGTACATATCAATTGATTTATGCACATATTTTACTAATTTATATACATAACAACTAATTCATGTATATATTGACTAAATTATACATAAGACTAAATCATAAACTATCTAAAACATACGATCCTATTCAATAGAAGATAAGATGACAACAAGTGGTAATTATTAAAATTGTTTGAAAATGTTCATCATATTGATATCAAAACAGAATTATTGATGGTACAAGTTATGCAAATCAATTGTCTTTGAAAACTAAGAAATATTTTGAATAAAATGTAACAAATTAAACAAGACGTAGCAAAATGTGTATACATACCAGTCTTTGACACTAAATTTAAGCCGCTCACACATAGATGGGAACTACAACAGGGATACAATAGGTGTTTTTACAAACCAATAACAACTAATATATATCAATTAACAATTAAAGAGCATTTGGTAAATAAACCTTTATTACTCATTTAATCAAAAAAAGAATTTAAAGTGAATCTATATATCAGATGAATGATGATCTAAAAAGTTCAACAAAAATATTTGTACAAGTATTTGAACAGAACTTCAGAAGTCACAAAAGAATGTAATCAATTATATTTTGCAGTTTCAAATTTTCATTTTTTTTTCTTCTTCAGTTTGGACAACAAGTATGAACCAAACTTAAGAAAATATTTAATGATAAGTAAATGCATAAAACAAAATCCTGATCTCTAACTTACAATTAATAAGTGTATCAATCACAACTCTAATCCCTAGTTCACCTTTTTTTTACTTTGTTTGCTCATTTTAATAATCTTGAATCTGAAGTGTTTAACTGTTTTACCATAAATTTCAATATTATGAAACTTCATTGAAACAAAATATGTTTTTCGTCTACCGTGATCTAAACATGAAGCAGTGTTAATACAACTATAAACTACATGATCAAGATATGGAGTGCTGTATATGTAATTACCTGAAGCCCGAGACGTAGCACCTGGTTCCAGTCAGGATGGTCGTTAGAGTACATTGTTTTTGAATGAATCTGTTGGTAAATAACAATTTATTAACATATCATAAATCATTTCAACAGAACAATATATTTCTTTAAAGCTTATCATTGCAGTCTTTAGCAGAATGAAATTCATTCACTTTTATTTGTAAATAAACAGACATGATTCTGTTTCTATGATGAACATCTTATATTTTTGAACAAAATTCACCTACTCCATGCATATAAATACATTCTCGAATTCTAGAATTTTGTTAAGTGTTTTGACCCTAAGGTATGTAGGACCCTTTTTAACTAATATTCATATATTGTGATATTGTAATCCAACACTTTGTCCATATACCAATGTTCTGATGACGGCTAGCCTAGCTAGCGAATACATCTAAACCATAAATATATAATGGAATCTACATGTTATTGCTCCATCTTTCCTATTATTTTAAATACTTGTTTTTTTAATTTATACTCGCCTCTTTTCCAGCAAATGAGAAGACAAAGTAAGGATCCACGAGTTCTTTCTGTTCCTCACCAATACCAAACACCTTCTTAACTCCCTGTAGGAAGTTTGGGTCCACTGGAAGTCAAGGTCAGACACGTGTTGTGTATTTTGTTATTGCTTTAATACAGGAATTAAGGGTTCAAGAAGAATCATAGGGGTTGAGGCCTATGTCATTGACCCAGTGAAGGAATATAGGGTTCAGTAAGAACAAGAGGTCCATGGGCCTAAACGGTCACCTGAGTCCTACAGTATTTATTTTTGTTGTTGAAATATGTACCAATTTGAGTACAAAAAAGTTAAGTATAACGTTAACTTAAGTTTGTCAGGACCATGAGCTGATCATTCCTAGACCAAGGTTCAATTAAATCGGCCTATTAGAACTTGTTTTTAAGTTTGAAATACTTTTTTCAAAATGGCGGCCGTGGCGGCCATATTGAATTTCTGATCGCCCCGAAAAATAACATCACTTTGTCAGGACCATAAGTCGATCATTCCTACAAAGTTTCAGTTCAATCAGCCCAGTCGAACTTGACTTTAGGTTGGAAATAGTTTTTCAAAATGGCGTCCGTAGCGGCCATATTGGATTTCTGATCGACCCGAAAAATAACAACACTTGGTCAGGGAGATGTCAGTAACCTTCCCATGAAATATTAATGAAATCCCTTTGCCAGTATTCCAGCTTAAGTTGAAAATGTAAAATTTTAACGGACGACAGACGCCGGAAGCCGGAAGTCGGACGCCGGACAACGCCGGACGCCAGACGACGACGGACGCCGATGGACGCCGATGGATGAACACGCATAGAAATAGGTCACCTGAGATAAAGCTAAAGCTCAGGTGACCTAATAAAAGGGGCGAGGCCGGTATCAATCACCTCCCATAGGAATATAGGGTTCAGTAAGAATAATAGGGGACGAGGCCGGTATCAATCACCTCCCATAGGAATATAGGGTTCAGTAAGAATAATAGGGGACAAGGCCGGTATCAACCACCTCCCATAGAAATATAGGGTTCAGTAAGAATAATAGGGGACAAGGCCGGTATCAATCACCTCCCATAGGAATATAAGGTTCAGTAAGAATAACAGGGGACGAGGCGATACCCATCACCTCCCATAGGAATATAGGGTTCAGTAAGAATAACAGGGGACGAGGCCGGTACCCATCACCTCCCATAGGAATACAGGGTTCATTAAGAATAACAGGGGATGAGGCCGGTACCCATCACCTCCCATAGGAATATAGGGTTCAGTAAGAATAACAGGGGACGAGGCCGGTACCCATCACTCCCCATAGGAATAAAGGGTTCAGTTAGAATAACAGGGGACGAGGCCGGTATCAATCACCTCCCATAGGAATATATATATAGGGTTAACGCGTTCAGTAAGAATAATAGGGGACGAGGCCTCTGTCATTGACCCAGTGTAGGAATATAGGGTTCAGTAAGAATAACAGGGGACGAGGCCGGTACCTATCACCCCCCATAGGAATATAGGGTTCAGTAAGAATAACAGGGGACGAGGCCGGTATCAATCACCTCCCATAGGAATATAGGGTTCATTAAAAATAACAGGGGACAAGGCCGGTACCCATCACCTCCCATAGGAATATAGGGTTCAGTAAGAATAACAGGGGACAAGGTCGGTACCCATCACCTCCCATAGGAAATTAGGGTTCACTAAGAGTATTATTCATTGAACAACAAAATGAGAAATCCTTGATGACTTAATTATCAAAAAAATAATAGAAGGTATAACATTATATTTCTTTGAGTGGTTTTTATTTTACTTACTTCTTGGAATGTCCTCTGCTCCAAACAGTTTTAGAGTAAAGGTAGCAGGTCTCAACTGAACGCCAGAAGGTCTCAGCAGGTTACTGTGGCAATCAATACGTTTAACTTCATTACATTTTGTCTTTAATTATAACATCCTCAAAGTTCTAAAGAATTTTAATTCTGATATCAACTACATGTATAACTAAGTTTATGGTGGGTTTTTTGGTGAGATTGAATTTAATTCAAGCTTGAATTTTTTACAGCGAATACAAATATTCAAATGACACATCTGAAAAACATTTTAAACGTAGGATAAATGAAGGCACAATACAATCCGGTGCAAAACTGTGCATTGGAAAATATTAATTTTGTTTACGAAACATTTTTTCGAAGAAATCCCATGAGGGATAGTACCTTTCAATATCATCACTTTCATCCTTTCCCCCAGCAGCTTTGAAGCTCTGAAATATTAATAAAATTATGAATGAAAAGAAGCATGACTATGATTTAATTGTGACATGATTCTGTTTTATATCTAATGTCAGTATTAATGATAACTTTCCATCATTAAATCTTAATTAGTGAACATGTGGTAAAATATGTAATACATACAAACAAGCCAATCAACTCAGGTCACAGTTTGACATTTTATCGTCTGTTCCGAAACATGCACCGTCACTTACAGAAATAAAATCTTTGATAACCCATCTCTTTAAAACCACTTTTAAATTACAGTGGGTACTCTATGATGACCTCTGGATGTTTCACTAGGCTCTTATTTACTGTGAATTATTTTGAATACCGGTTTATTTGTGACATTATTATCTCAACAAATACTCTAGTTCCAGATCTATTGTCGTAAGGTGATCAAGAGAAATTTTTTTTCTTGACAGGGCCTCTTTAATTTTTTCATATAATTATTATAAGATTTTTTTACCGGTGCTTCGTCTCCTGGTCCTATGACACAGGCGCAGACTTTGAGGTAGCCTTTGGCCCCAGCCATCGTGTCACTGGCATCGCTAAGCAACAGCCATTTGTTGATGAGGGCGTGTTTCTGTTCTATAAACACCATCCCGATATCACACTGCAAATATGAAACAACTCAACTGTTATGTGTAACAAGTAATGCAGATACATATTTTTAAACTATTTTTATCAGAATATTAATTTTTCATTTGAGTAGTGAATAGCAAATCTGTGTCTAATTTATTTTATATGTATTTAAAAAGAATAAAAAGTCCTTATGTAGGGTTAAGATAATGAAAAAAATATCAGAAACAATAACAATGTTATTGCCGTGATTCAATAGTGGAATTAAGAACAAGAATTTGTTAATGCTGTTCGATTTGATATAAATAAGACATGTAGCCGAGATACAGCTCAATAAGTAAATAGAGAAATGTCCTCATTGATTGTTTAATGGTCTTTTTTACTTCTTTTTATTTAAATCAACCAGGAAGCATTCCATCCCTGTGTCACACACTTACCTTGAATGAGCCTATTAAAGCATCAGACCGCAGTCGTCTGGAGTTGAACACCTAAAAAATGTTCAACAAAAATAATCAGCTTCATAAAAACCAGAGTGGGGACAAACAGGGAGCCCTCAGTAACACAATGCCATATTTATCCTGCTGTAGGCCCAGGGGACAAACAAGGAGCCCTCAGTAACACAATACCGTATTTATCCTGCTGTAGGCCCAGGGGACAAACAAGGAGCCCTCTGTAACACAATATTGTATTTATCCTGCTGTAGGCCCAGGGGACAAACAAGGAGGCCTCAGTAACACATTACCATATTTATCCTGCTGTAGGCCCAGGGGACAAACACATCATCTCTGGACTGAAAGTAGGGCTTATTACATTTCTGTAAAACTACAGCAGATATGGACAAACCTGTATAGCATTGGTTAGTAAAACAATCAATTTCTAGTTAAGCTGAACAACATTAACATTTTTTTGTGTGTTACAAGATAAATAGAAATGCGACAGCTACACAAGGGTTCCTACCCAGGACTCCCCGACCTCTTTCACCAAAAATCGACCAAGTCCAGTTCTGCTACATTCGTGACATTTTGCAATATTATTATTCTGTCAAACAGGCATTACAACTGGGAAGAGTAAAAACATGTTTTGTTAAAAGACACATCATGTTGTCAATGACAAAAGTTAAATCCTAATTTTGTCATCAGTAGCGAATATTGTAAAACAGAACGAAACATTTAAATTTCAGTTCAGATAGAACTATCACCCTATCTCACCTGGAATTCTATGAGCTCATCAAACAGCTCTGCTGGTGAGCAATGGAAGTTAAAGAAGAACGACTCGTTAAAGTAGGGGCTGTTTGTTGACTTTTTCACTCGTGTCTGCTTGGTTTGATTGTATACTGTCACTTTACACACTGGCTGTATATTGGCGCCCTGGAGTTGTCGTGCCTCAATGATCTTCACTCGTACCTAAGAATATCAAGCACTTGGTTTACAAGACAAATTCCTTATAAGGAGTATCCATTTCAGGATTCCAAAGTGAGGCAAATCAAGAGAAGAAATACTGTATACAGGACATTTTTCGATGCATTTTAATTTTTGCCTTTTTTACGGAGGGCGAATTTATAATTACAGCAAACATTTGTAAACAACAAAATATACATACAGGAAGTAATTAACTGTGATGGGCAAATTTATTATTGGGTGAAAAGTGGATTTAACTGTCAAAGGGCAAAAATGTCCTGGTATTCAGTAGTCAAAATGGTCAGGAACTTGAAACCAAACTTGACCTTTCACATTTGATTACACTGACCTTTGGTGTTTCACCTCATTTAAAGAAACAATTCTCTTAAGTTTGTTTTTAAGGATTGTATTGAGGATGTTTTTGGTACATTTTTTTGTAAAAAAAAATTGCTGATCGATGAACAAAAACATTTTTTTTGTGTATAAAAGAAAAATATTTAGCCATGAAAATGAAAACTTTTCTTTCGGAAGTGGATAGAACAATGAATAATTTTAAAACGCCTTTCCCAAGTCTGTTTGTAGATAAATCATTGATTAGGACACTTTTCTGCGTCTGGTGAAATTTTATCCTCAATAGGATTACAGATTATCAAGTACAGTGTTCTGTGTTATTATTTATTATTTATTCCACGTAGTTGACATGATTACGTAAATACAGTATTCCTTTAATAACAGACAATGCTTGGTATTGACGAAAGACACATGTTACCAGGGCCTCTACTTCTTGACGACACTTGTCAATAATGTACATAGGTGTGTCAACAAAGCTTCAATTCATCATCAATAACATGCAACCTGCATCACGAGACAGCCAAGCCTGATATTAAACTTCAGGAAAGCCTTTATCTTGTAAGAAATCTTTAAATTCATCCTAAAAATTTGGTTTTATTTAATTCATGAATTTGTTAACCTAACACCACCAAATCATGATTTAATTATGAATTGTATTACAACAGGAAGATCAAAATCCACTGATAATGTAAATTTTAGTTTAGATTGCCTTTAGTTGCGAGAAATTTAATAGTTTGATCAATACTAAACCATTTCGGTCAATGCCTATTGTACATGTCTTTATTATATGCACGAAAAACATTTTATACAAAGTATTTGTGTCACATGTGTAGGCACTTCAAAAATTCCATAAATGTAAAAACAAATGTGACCCAGTTGTAGAGAATATATACAGCATTATACAGACTGAAACAAAGGTGTTATCTCTAACGAGGCCCCAGCAATAGGTCAAACAGATCACAGGTTTATGGGGTTTGTTGCTGAGTATTCTAATAACTTCAGAAACAGATGTCCAGAATATGTATGGATAAATATAAGGGTAACACTGCCCCGTTCCACTTCCTGGCAGGGCAGAATGAAATGGTTTACTGACAAGATGTGACAGGCTTGTAAATTCTCAATGTTTGTTTTGTTTGTGATTTACGTCCTATTAACAGCTATGACATGATAAATATTTAAGGACCTCAAAATCTCAATCTTAATGACCAAATTGTTATATTTTTATGTTATTATAATTATGAAAATCTTACAAAATAATGATGATCAGTCGATGGTACATATTTTTCATTTAGAAAAAATATGTTGGTGTATGCGTCACAATGAACATATAAAGTTTTGATGAAGAGTAATACCTGAAAGTCTGTAGCTTTAGTGGACAGATTTTTGAGTAAACCACGCCTGGGTGCCCTTCGCTTCTTTTTCTTTTTTGGCACAACTTGACCTGTGGCCGGGTCAATTACGGGAGGTCCTGGTTCTTCCTCTTCCTCCTCCTCCTCCATCTCTTCATTTCCAATTTCAGTCATATCTCCAACCACTTCAGATTGACTGGCTGTATAACATGATATTGTATACTGCTATTTTTCCAGTCTAGACTAAGTCAATGTTTGGTTACATGTATATCTATACTTCAAAAGTGGATATTTTTCGCAGGAATATAGATATATAGATTTCAGAACCATTGATAACATGAAAATTTCCACACCGTGATCAGTTTGAAATGCCATTATAGGAACATTTCCACACACAAAAATCACCATTTCTTATGGATCGGAAACTCCATGGCTCAGTTATTCTAAGGCTTTTAGTAAGTTCATTGACATTCAATCTTACGTTTTATCTTGTGTATATTAAGGTTCAAACTAAAAGTAGAGGGATAGGAATGAAATTGATTATCGAAAGACAAACAAACACAGGTGTATGAAGGTGTGTTAAAGAAATAACTTACTGACAGCCGCCACACCTGCAGACTTTGCAGCCCCCGCAGGAGGTTTGTACGACAGCTTCATATTTATCTGTGATGACTGAAAAACACACCGTTTAACTTCATCATAAGTGACACATTCAAATAATGTCTACCTTCAAATTGTAGAGTCATTTGTTTCCTCAGAATTTATAACCACACTGAAAATGTTTAAGTAAATCCTTTATATTGATATGTATCTTACACAAGATGTGTTTTAATACCAGTAAAACATGGATCCCCTGTTAAGTCAATTTCACACCTTGTGATCGATTGCTTCAAATTGTGTGCAATATATCATCAATCAGCACTGTTATTGTAATACAAATTTTCTACGATAAGAAAAAGGTCTACATTCTACATTCAATATAGGACCTGTGTACACTCACGGGCAGGCAGACATTGTTTTTGTCATTAAGGTTTGACGAGAGCTGCTCTGATCCTTTCCTAATGAGGTTACGGAGAGGAATCGTCACCTGACCGAGCAGTCTGTAATACAAATAACACATGGTACAACTCATATATTCATATTGATATATAGTGATATATATCATCAAACACATTATATGAATAAATAATAAAATAATAAATAATATACATCATTAAACTATACAGGTCCTGAAGAAGCCCACTGTTTGGGCGAAACCGGTAGACATACCCAATAAATAAGATTCAACTTATCCTGAGCTTGTTGCGATTGACTCCTACTCTTATATACATCATTTGATATAGCCCCCTATCCAACTAACATAACTAAGCCACTCTAAAGCGATTTATAGTTCATAGACATACAATGCAATTAGCATATACATTAATCAATACAATTTTTGAGGAATTAGCAGGAGCTGCCTTATCATGCGCAAACTACTAGTCCTATGCCACCTGGCTATTATCTCCCTATGTGTGTATGCCTATGTCATTGTGTGTACGGGAGGTGTATTGTGTTCTGTTTGTAGTGGGACCATGCTTCCAACGGTATCATTCATAGTGCCACCTCACTTGAATGCTACAGCACAGATACCACAACATCCACCACAGACCAATTTATTCTCCACCTGGGTTATTGGAGTTGTGTGGGCATGACAAAAACACTTTCTCTGAATATCCATGCGTACTATATGAAGGGAACAAGGGGCTTTATATCAAGGTTTCCTGTATGGGATAGATTAGGGCCTTTCTATTGAGGTTTTACTGTATATCATAATTGGGGGGGNATTATATTGAAGTTTAACTGTATATCATAATTTGGGGTGTTATAGTGAGGTTATATTGTATAGTATGAATGAGGGGCATTATATTGAAGTTTTACTGTATATCATAATTGGGGTGTGTGATAGTGAAGTGTTATTGTATAGTATAAATGAGGGCATATTAAAGCTTTACTGTATATCATAATTGGGGTGTGTGATAGTGAAGTGTTATTGTATAGTATAAATGAGGGCTTATATTGAAGTTTTACTGTATATTATTATTGGTGTGTGTGGTAGTGAGGTGTTATTGTATAGTATTAATGAGGCCATTATATTGAAGTTTAACTGTATATCATAATTGGGAGGGGGTGGGGGATAGTGAGGTGTTATTGTATATAGTATAAATGAGGGGCATTATATTGAGGTTTTATTGTATATTATTATTGGGGTTTGTGATAGTGAGGTGGTATTGTATAGTATAAATGAGAGTATTGAGGTTTTACTATATCTTATAAATGAGGGCATTATATCGAAGTTTTACTTTATATTATAAATGAGGGCATTATATTGAGGTTTTACTATATATTATAAATGAGGGGCATTATATTGAGGTTTTATTGTATATTATTGTTGGAGTTTGTGATAGTGAGGTGTTATTGTATAGTATAAATGAGGGGCATTTTATTGAAGTTTTACTATTTATTATTATTGGGGTGTGTGATAGTGGGGTGTTATTGTATAGTATAAATGAGGGGCATTTTATTGAAGTTTTACTATTTATTATTATTGGGGTGTGTGATAGTGAGGTGTTATTGTATAGGATAAATGAGGGATTATATTGAAGTTTTACTGTATATTATTATTGGTGTGGGTGGTAGTGAGGTGTTATTGTATAGTATTAATGAGGCCATTATATTGAAGTTTAACTGTATATCATAATTGGGAGGGGGGGGGGGGTAGGGGGGTGTTATTGTATATAGTATAAATGAGGGGCATTATATTGAGGTTTTATTGTATATTATTGTTGGAGTTTGTGATAGTGAGGTGTTATTGTATAGTAGAAATGAGGGCATTATATTGAAGTTTTACTTTATATTATTATTGGGGGGTGTGATAGTGAGGTGTTATATTGTATAGTATAAATGAGGGAATTATATTGAGGTTTTATTGTATATTATTGTTGGAGTTTGTGATAGTGAGGTGTTATTGTATAGTATAAATGAGGGATTATATTGAAGTTTTACTGTATATTATTATTGGGGTGAGTGATAGTGAGTTGTTATTGTATAGTATAAATGGGGGCATTATATTGAAGTTTTACTGTATACCATAATTGGGGTGTGTGATAGTGAAGTGTTATTGTATAGTATAAATGAGGGCTTATATTGAAGTTTTACTGTATATTATTATTGGGGTGTGTGATAGCGAGGTGTTATTGTATAGTATAAATGAGGCGCATTAGATTGAAGTTTTACTGTATATTATTATTGGTGTGGGTGGTAGTGAGGTGTTATTGTATAGTATTAATGAGGCCATTATATTGAAGTTTAACTGTATATCATAATTTGGGGTGTTATAGTGAGGTTATATTGTATAGTATGAATGAGGGGCATTATATTGAAGTTTTGCTGTATATCATAATTGGGGTGTGTGATAGTGAAGTGTTATTGTATAGTATAAATGAGGGCATATTAAAGTTTTACTGTATATCATAATTGGGGAGTGTGATAGTGAAGTGTTATTGTATAGTATAAATGAGGGCATATTAAAGTTTTACTGTATATCATAATTGGGGAGTGTGATAGTGAAGTGTTATTGTATAGTATAAATGAGGGCTTATATTGAAGTTTTACTGTATATTATTATTGGGGTGAGTGATAGTGAGTTGTTATTGTATAGTATAAATGGGGGCATTATATTGAAGTTTTACTGTATACCATAATTGGGGTGTGTGATAGTGAAGTGTTATTGTATAGTATAAATGAGGGCTTATATTGAAGTTTTACTGTATATTATTATTGGGGTGTGTGATAGCGAGGTGTTATTGTATAGTATAAATGAGGGGCATTATATTGAAGTTTTACTGTATATTATTATTGGTGTGTGTGGTAGTGAGGTGTTATTGTATAGTATTAATGAGGCCATTATATTGAAGTTTAACTGTATATCATAATTGGGAGGGGGGGGGGGATAGTGAGGTGTTATTGTATATAGTATAAATGAGGGGCATTATATTGAGGTTTTATTGTATATTATTATTGGGGTTTGTGATAGTGAGGTGGTATTGTATAGTATAAATGAGAGTATTGAGGTTTTACTATATCTTATAAATGAGGGCATTATATCGAAGTTTTACTTTATATTATAAATGAGGGCATTATATTGAGGTTTTACTATATATTATAAATGAGGGGCATTATATTGAGGTTTTACTGTACAGTATAAATCACTCAGAGGGGCATTATATTGAGTTTAACAGTATTGTATAGCTAATACGCATTATATTGAGTTTAACAGTATTGTATAGATAATACGCATTATATTGAGTTTAACAGTATTGTATAGATAATACACATTATATTGAGGTTTTACTTTGTAGTATAAATAAGAGGCATTATATTAGGCTGTACAGTAAAGTATAAAACACAAACATCATTACATGTACACTAACTAACATATGGATCAGATCCACTTAAAACATAGGACACAGGCTCCACTCAATGCATAGGGCACAGCTTCACCAGTTAACATTTAAGTGGTGAATAAAATGCAATATCACAGAAGGTACTTACTATTAAGAGAGAAAGTATTATAAAAATTTCCTGTATGATCTTTGCCAGTCAAAAATGGCGAACACACATCAAGAAGATGACAACGTTATGCAGCTTGTGATGCACAAGTGTTGTTAATCAATTGATTTTACAGTAAAAGTTTCAATGTACATGTACATGGTGTTTCAGAAGCATCTGTTACAAATTCATATGAAATATATCTTCTTATATCTGCTCAGGCATTTTAAATTAATTTTATTGATTATAGGGAGATTTTTTTTATCTTAAGGTATGAATTAAAGATGACTGAATCCCTTACTCAGAATGACAAAGCTAAATTCATTGTACAAGTAGAAAATGCTTGTTTGTGATCCTTAAATTTGACAGCTGGCCAACATTAATCTAACTATGTAGGAAGAAAGTGGATTTCTTTTTACAAAATTGTAGACTTCAACTTTAATAATAAATTGAGAGATTTTGTCTGGGTGATTACGACATGATGAGAAATACTATACAGTAATTTATGTATTGCATGAGGGAAACATTAAAATTTCTTTCCGTGTGAAATCATGTACCTCAAGGATGAGGGGAGAAACACAAGGGAAACATTATTTTTTCTTTCCCTATAAAATAGTCATGTTCCTCAATGGAGAGGAGAGAAGCACAAGAGAAACATTAATATTTCTTTCCCTGTGATTAATCATGTTTCCATAAGGAAAAGACAGAAGCATGATTGTAACATATTTTTTTTTTTTTGCATAATGTTTTTCCCCAGTGGCAATTAGAGATGTGTGAGGGAAACATGATTGATGGTGGGAAAACATATATGCATGTCTCCCTTGAGGGGAGATAACAGGGGATTTTCTTTTATACCAAAATAGAAAATATACACAAGAGTTTTAGACAAGAATATCTCATTTTGTGATTTATGTACACAGCAGGCATAATGGCATGTGATACACAGAGGATGTAAATCTATAACAATAACAGATGCATATTAATTCAATTTGTGGAAAGTGGATAAATAGCTCTTTCAGATTCTACATCAATTTTCCACAATTACTGTGTATTAGTAACATATTTTACCAGCAATAAACCCTGGGGTATTGAGTTAGTCCTTAAATACAGTATATGAAACTGACTTTTCATTATTTCTGAAGGACATGACCCTCATTTGTAAATTCTGTTTCACAATGGAGGTGGTCTTAAAAACAGATTAGTAAGATATCTGTTGATGGCTGGTTTCAGTTTTGAGGTACAGCTTGGACTAAAAGTCTATGATACTATAGTAGTTCCATTCCAGCATGAGTCCCTGATGAGGTTTGTTAGGGACTGTTGGGGACTGTTAGGGACTGTTGGGGACTGACAGGGACTGGCGGGGACTGTTAGGGACTTCCAGGACTGTCGGGGACTGTTAGGGACTTCCGGGACTGTCAGGGACTGTCAGGGACTGTCCGGGGACTGATAGGGACTGTCCGCTGACTGATAGGGACTGTTAGGGACTGTCCGGGACTATTGGGGACTGTTCGGGACTGATAGGGACTGTTAGGGACTGTCGGGGACTGCTGTACCTGTTCCTGCCGACCCTTTCCCAGTCTTTGATGGTGACCTTAAGCTCATCACTGTCGGTTAAGGCTAGACCACTTAGGTCAAACTCGAACGTCTGTAACAAAAACACAACACATCAAGACCAATAAAATAAAAAGGTTTTAAACTGAATGATTTTTATGATTTATTGTTAATAAATTGTTCAACTGACAAAGCTTAGACTAGCTGGCATTGACATCTGGATCTTTGTATATGCAATCATGAACATCCTGAAATAACAAACACAGTTCTGCCTGATGAGGCTTCTGATACACTATACACTAGTTTTTGCAGCAACCTAAGCTTAGACAGTATCAATGTGAGACTTCCATGTTAGCCACGTACATGTAACAACGTGACCTGTGCTGCCCCCTGGATCCTCGTCTTGGTACATTTACCTCAGGGACAGCCTACGTAAACCGTTTCGCAACCACTTCAATTTAATTGAATTAATGACTAGTACCATGACATTCAGTGCCATTTATATAAGCCAACTGTTGCATATAGTAGCAGGCAATCTAGATCTATTGTAACAAAGAGTTGTTCTACAAATAAGTACAGTCCAGCGAGACTGTGATCAATGATTCCATTAATACATATTATTCTGTGTAATTATCAAACGGAAGAAACATATTATTTATTTGTAGCAAACAATGATTTAATAGTGACAAATAAAGCTAAAAGTTAAAATGGTGTCTACAAACAGACATTAACAGACAGTTCTATAACCCACACCCACTCACTATACACTTTATCAAGATCGAGGGTGGGGGGGCAAGGGGTATGAAAGTGTCTCCATTCAAGAACTTTTTTATATTAAAAAATATGATATTCCTACTGTCAAAATGTCATAGAATGAAAGGTAATAATTAGATAAGTTTAATTTGTCCTATCTGTATATGTTAGTGTCCTAATATAAAAATAAAATCTACACACTCATACTGGCAAGTATAAGAGAATTAGAATCACCCAAAAGATTTCTTTTACTGAGCCCAACATGTACACTAGATAACATTTCTAGTTAAAACTGGTTTTCTAATCCACATCTACATGGTAGCTAGCTGTCTGTGTGGAGAAAGCTGACTCAGATGTTTATATTATGTCTGTAAGATGCCACACCCCTTTTAAAGAGTTCAATGATATAGTGGTAGACCAGGAACACAATATACATGGTGTACCAGTAAACACCCTCTACCTTAAATACTCTGGTAATTTCTCCACTATCTAAAATTAATTTTACCTGAAATAATCTGTTAATTTCTCCCCTTAGCTTAAATCCTGTTAATTTCTCCCTATATAACACATTAACCTTAAGGTAAATCCTCCTTTAATTTCTCCCCTAAATGACATTTTACAATCTATCCCATAATTTATCTATATTGAATTACATTTCAGAAACGGATTAGGTTTGGTATCAATAACAGCTATGATCTCTGTGCCAGATCACAGGTGTATACATGATGTACAATAAAAGTCAAGCATATATAATCTCAACAAGTCCCTGAAGACCATCTCTGTTCAACCAAAACCTATTTAAAAATTATAAAAAAAAAAACATCTATAAATTATGAACACCACATAAAACCAATGCAATATTTAACCTGTATATAGGAACCAGATAAAACCAGTACAACTTTTACCTGTATATATGGACAAGATAAAACTAATACAATTTTTACCTGTATATATGGACAAGATAAAACTAATACAATTTTTACCTGTATATAAGGACCATATAAAACCAATAGTGTTTACCTGTATAAGGACATTTATACAAATACCTGGTAATAAAGGTAATCTCTCTCAAATTCATATTTATCTGTATGCATCCGACTCAAACCAAACCTAAATTATCAGACATCTTCATCAAACAAGAACCTGTCTAAAAGGACCTGATCTATCAAACCATAACCTGTCTATAAAGACATCTCCATCAAACAAGAACCTGTCTATAAAGACATATATATCAAACCAGAACCTGCCTGTAAAGACCTTATTTATCAAACCAGAACCTGTCTGTAAGACATGAATGCCCCCCCCCCGCCACCATATGAAATTAGTTTCAGTGTTTGATGTTCTATAAATAGTTACAAACACTTTGATGTTGATACCCTGAAATATGTTGGCCTTAACCTTGGAACCATCAAACACAAAAACAATGTCCGAGGTATTCTGTGTAAAAAGGTTCATCAAAAACCTGTTTAGAAATGAAGTAGCTAGAGTGATGACTGATGACACTGAATCGGTTGACGATTTTCTATATAAAGCAACCATGACCTTGGAACCCTGAAACACAACGATGTCCCAGGTATACTCATACTTGACCTTTGTATAAAGTTTGACGAAAATCTGTGAAAGAATGAAGTATGAAGTCCCCCCCC